>NW_027601311.1:334073-353073 GCF_053455715.1 Rhinoraja longicauda
ACAAGGGGCCACTGTTTAAGAATAAGTAGTAGGCCATTTAGAACGGAGATGAGGAAAAACCTTTTCAGTCGGAGAGTTGTGAATCTGTGAAATTCTCTGCCTCAGAAGGCAGTGGAGGCCAATTCTCTGAATGCATTCAAGAGAGAGCTCTTAAGGATGGCGGAGTCAGGGCATATGGGGTGAAGGCAGGAACGGGGTATTGATTCGGTAGCCATGATCACATTGAATGGCGGTGTTGCCTCGAAGGGCCGAACGGCCTCCTCCTGCACCTATTGTCTATTGTCTATTGTCTATATGTACCGGTTCACTCTGCGATGTGACCATCCGACTCAGCAGGACCGGTTCATAGCAGCTATGGCCCTGGAGATGAAGCTGTTCCTGAGTCTGGAGGTGCGTGCGTAGAAGGCCTTGTATCATCTGCCCGATGGTGGAGGTCCCCAACAGACTGTTGCAGGGGTGTGAGGAGTCTTTGCGGATGCTGGTGGCTTTTCTGAGGCATCGTGTGTTGTAGATGCCCTCCAAGGCTGGTAGCTGTGTTCCGATGGTCCTCTGAGCTCTATGGACTACCCGCTGAAGAGCTTTCCTTTCTGCCTCCGTGCAGCTGAGGTACCACACAGGGATGCCATGCGTTAGGATCCTCTCTATGGTGCAGCGGTAGAAGGTCGTCAGCAGCTGTTGGGGCAGACCGGACTTCTTCAGTGTTCTCAGGTAGAACAGTCATTCTTGACCAGCGCAGTGGTGTTATTGGACCATGTTAGGTCCTCCGAAATGTGGGTGCCCAGAAACTTGAAGCTGGACACTCTCGCCACACTGTCCCCATTGATAAAGGTCGGGGCGTATTCCCAGTTGTGTGACCTACGGAAGTTGATGATTAGCTCCTTGGATTTGGTGGTATTTAGGGGCAGTTTGTTATCCGAGCGCCAGTCCGCCAGGTTCTGTAGTGTGTTTCATCACCTTTGGTGATCAGCCCGATCACCGTTGTGTCGTCTGCAAACTTGACAATGGTGTTGGTGTCGAATGCAGGAACACAGTCGTGTGTGAAGAGGGAGTAGAGCATTGGGCTCAGGACACAGCCCTGTGGTGTGCCGGTACTCAGGGCGATAGTGGAGGACAGGTGTGGGCCCATTCTCACTGCCTGCGGTCGATCCAGCAGGAAGTCCAGGATCCAGTCGCATAACGACGACCTGGTGGAGTTTGGTGATGAGTTTGGTGGGGATGACCGTGTTTGAAGGCAAAGCTATAGTCAAGTCAAGTCAAGTCAAGTCAAGTCAATTTTATTTGTATAGCACATTTAAAAACAACCCACGTTGACCAAAGTGCTGTACATTTGATTAGGTTCCAATAGAAAAAAAATGAAAACATACAGTAGCACGCAAACAGTTCACAGCGCCTCCTCAATGAGCCTCAAACGCTAGGGAGTAGAAATATGTTTTGAGCCTGGACTTAAAGGAGTCGATGGAGGGGGCAGTTCTGATGGGGAGAGGGATGCTGTTCCACAGTCTAGGAGCTGCAACCGCAAAAGCGCGGTCAACCCTGAGTTTAAGCCTAGACCGCGGGATAGTGAATAGCCCCAAGTCGGCCGATCTGAGGGACCTGGAGTTAGAGAGGGGGGTTAGAAGATTTTTGATGTAGGGGGGGGGGGGGAATGTCCATTTAGGGCTTTATACGTGAATAGGAGGAGCTTGAAGTTGATTCTGTACCGTACAGGGAGCCAGTGGAGAGAGGCCAGGATCGGGGTGATGTGGTCCCTTTTACGGGTACCCGTCAGGAGTCTCGCTGCGGCGGTTTGGACCAGTTGCAGGCGGGACAGGGAAGATTGGCTGATCCCAGTGTATAGGGAGTTGCAGTAGTCTAGGCGGGAGGAAATGAAAGCGTGAATGATTTTTTCTGTGTCGTCGAATTGGAGGAAAGGTTTGATTTTAGCTATGGTTCGAAGTTGGAAGAAGCTGGCTTTTACCACAGCGTTGACTTGCTTATCAAATTTTAATGCAGAGTCAAATATCATGCCGAGGTTTTTGACATGCGGTTTGACTAGGCAGGATAGGCTTCCAAGACTGCCTGTTATCAATTTGATGGAGTCGGGGGGGCCGAATAGGATGACCTCAGACTTGCTCTCATTTAATTGGAGGAAGTTCTGTGCCATCCAACATTTTATGTCCTGAAGGCAGTGTGAGAGGCTGTTTAAATTTGACTGGTTGTTGGGTTTCAGGGGGAGGTAAAGCTGAGTGTCATCGGCATAGCAGTGGAAAGAAATGCCGTGCCTTAAGAGAATGGGGCCTAGGATGGAGCCTTGTGGAACTCCACAGGAGAGGCTAGCTGGAGCAGAGGAATAACTGCCTATGTTGATGGCGAAACTCCTATCTTTGAGGTACGAAGCGAACCAGCTCAGGGCAGTGCCACCAATGCCAACCGCGTACCGGAGACGGTCAGTAAGGATGGTGTGGTCCACTGTATCGAACGCTGCGCTGAGGTCGAGAAGGAGCAGGATTGCACAGTCGCCGGTGTCGATGGCGAGAAGCAGTCAATGAGTAGCATCCTGACGTACGTGCCCTGTCTCTCCAGGTGAGTCAGGACAGTGTGAAGACCCAGAGAGATGGCGTCCTCTGTGGATCTGTTTGCCCTATGTGCACATTGATGCGAGTCCAGTGAGTCAGGGATGCTGGATTTGATGTGTGAGAGGAACAGCCTTTCAAAACACTTCATGACTACCGGAGTTTGGGCAACCGGGCGATAGTCGTTCAGGTTGGTGATCTTTGCTTTTTTCGGCACCGGCACTATGGTAGACGACTTCAGGCACTTGGGGACTGTAGCCAGAGATAACAACAGGTTAAAATCCTGGTGAATACCTCAGCCAACTGTTCAGCACAGTCCCTAAGTAACCCTTCCTTGAACTCCATCCGAGCCTGCGGCCTTGTGTGGCTTGACCGTTCGCGGAGTGAGACCGCACCTGGAGTACTGTGTGCAGCTTTGGTCTCCAGATTTGAGGAAGGACGTCCTTGCTATTGAGGGCGTGCAGCGTAGGTTCTCCAGGTTAATCCCCGGAATGGCGGGACTGTCGTATGTTGAAAGACTGGAGCGACTGCAGACTGCAAATTTGCCGATGATACAAAGCTGGATGGTAGTATGAACTGTGAAGAAGATGCTATGAGGTTGCAGGGTGACTTGGACAGGTTGTATGAGTGGGCGGGTGCATGGCAGATGCAGTTTAATGTGGATAAGTGTGAGGTTATCCACTTTGGTGGTAAGAATAGGAAGGCAGAGTATTATCTGAATAGTGTCAAGTTAGGAACACGGGATGTACAACGAGATCTGGGTGTCCTAGTGCATCAGTCACTGAAAGGAAGCATGCAGGTACAGCAGGCAGTGAAGAAAGCCAATGACATGTTGGCCTTCATAACAAGAGGAGTTGAGTATAAGAGCAAAAAGGTCCTTCTGCAGTTGTACAGGGCGCTAGTGAGACCACACCTGGAGTACTGTGTGCAGTTGTAGTCTCCTAGTTTGAGTATAGGAGCAAAGAGGTCCTTCTGCAGTTGTACAGGGTCCTAGTGAGACCGCACCTGGAGTACTGTGTGCAGTTTTTGTCTCCAAATTTGAGGAAGGATATTCCTGCTATTGTGGACGTGCAGCGTAGGTTCACCAGGTTAATTCCCGGAATGGCGGGACTGTCGGATGTTGAAAGACTGGAGCGACTAGGCTTGTACACACTGGAATTTAGAAGGCTCTTATCGAAACGTATAAGATTATAAAGGGGTTGGACACGTGAGAGGCAGGAAACATGTTCCCAATGTTGGGGGAGTCCAAAACAAGGGGCCACACAGTTTAAGAATAAGGGGTCGGCCATTTAGAACGGAGATGAGGAAAAACTTTTCCAGTCATTTAGTCGTGAATCTGTGGGACTCTCTGCCGCAGAAGGCAGTGGAGGCCAATGCTCCGGATGCACTCAAGAGAGAGCTAGATAGAGCTCTTAAGGATAGCGGAGTCAGGGGGGTATGGGGAGAAGGCAGGAACGGGGTACTGATTGAGAATGATCAGCCACGATCACATTGAATGGCGGTGCGTACAGGCTCGAAGGGCCGATTGACCTTCTCTTGTACCTATTGTCTATTGTCTATTGATTGGGGAGAATCCAGCTTGTGGGGGTGAGGGGAATGGGAGGTATCCAGATTTGGGGAGTAGAGGAAGGGAGATAGCCAGCTGGGGAGTGTTAGCCTGCTGGGGTGGGATGTAGCCAGCTAGAGGGAGTAATGGATGCAAGGTAGCCAGTTTGGGGCAGTAAGGGGGAATGGGAGATAGCAAGCTTGGGGAGTGAGGGATGAGAGGGAGACAGCTTACGGGAGTAAGGGACTGGAGGTACCCAACTTAGCTCGGTAAGGGAAGGGAGGTAGCCAGGTTAGGGGGTAAGGGATGGGGGTAACCAGCTTGGGGGAGTAAGCTGGAATGGGAGGAAGCAATCGGAGGAGGTGTAAAGGATGGGAGGTTATAAACTTGGGGAGGCCATTTTGTTGAGAGAAACAGCGAGCACATGTGGCGGCCATTTTGTTGGCAGAAACAGCGAGCACATGTGGCGGCCATTTTGTTGGCAGAAACAGCGAGCACATGTGGCCCTTCAAAAGCCCACAAATGGCTTCCTCCTGCACCGATCTTTCTATGCTTTCATGGGTTTACCGTGAAAAGCTGACGGGTGGAGAATTCCATTCCGGATCCACGGACCGATACACAGTGAGTGATAATTGGCCATGGAACACATTTAACTCAATTAAAAATTCTTGCATTTTATTAATGTGTGCTGATCTGAACGAAATCTCCGCTGCTCCAGGGAGGCGGATTGCCCATGGTTTGGGCAAACTGCGGTGACCGGTAATCAAACCCTGGCCGACTGCTCAGCAGGCAGCTGGTGTGCTGTGATCAATAACTGAAGAAAGCAGACGCACAACAGCATGTATTTACCCCAGATTCCAGAGCAGCAATAGTGACGATCAGAGGCACCAAATTTAGAAAAGGAAATGCGGAAACTACCCACTGCGAGAAATTATCCCCAAATGATCAATTGATTGACTGGTGGGTAGCAGTTCTCGATCTGTAGTTCCGGATGGCCCCATCACCCAAAAGCTCGAAGTTGGGCAACGCCCAGGAATTGTTCACCCGGGATGGAACTAAAATGAGAGTCAGCGCTTCAGTGTCTGAGGAACTAAAAATAGAACTTCGCACAGCTCGCAACAGTTGACAAATTGAATCTTTGATATAAAATGTTATTTTCAAGCGAGTGCGGTTGGTTTCTAAATTATGGCCAACCGCGGAAAAGCAATCAGAGGCCAATTCACGACTCATCCCCGCCTGTCTTCCAGTCACACAATCCCACTCTATTTATAGTTATAGAGTCAACCAGCACAACGGAAAATCTTATGGAACAAGTCAATGGAATGTTGGCCTTCATAACAAGAGGAGTTGAGTATAGGAGCAAAGAGGTCCTTCTGCAGTTGTACAGGGCCCCAGTGAGACCGCACCTGGAGTACTGTGTGCAGTTTTGGTCTCCAAATTTGAGAAAGGATATTATCGCTATTGAGGACGTGCAGCGTAGGTTTGCTAGGTTAATTCCCGGAATGGCGGGACTGTCATATGTTGAAAGACTGGAGCGACTAGGCTTGTATACACTGGAATTTAGAAGGATGAGAGGAGATCTTATCGAAACGTATAAGATTATTAAGGGGTTGGACACGTTAGAGGCAGGAAACATGTTCCCAATGTTGGGGGAGTCCAGAACCAGGGGCCACAGTTTAAGAATAAGGGGTAGGCCATTTAGAACTGAGATGAGGAAAAACTTTTTCAGTCAGACAGTTGTGAATCTGTGGAATTCTCTGCCTCAGAAGGCAGTGGAGGCCAATTCTCTGAATGCATTCAAGAGAGAGCTAGATAGAGCTCTCAAGGATAGCGGAGTCAGGGGGTATGGGGAGAAGGCAGGAACGGAGCACTGCTTGAGAATGATCAGCCATGATCACATTGAATGGCGGTGCGTACAGGCTCGAAGGGCCGAATGGCCTCCTCCTGCACCTATTGTCTATTGTCTTCCAGTCACACAATTCCACTCTATAGTTATAAAGTCAAACAACACGACGGAAAACCTTATGGAACAAGCTGACTATGCCGCGAAATAGTTGAGTTAGTTTAGTTCAGTGGGGCTGAAGGCTGATAAATCCCCAGCTTCTGATGGTCTGCATCACAGAGTACTCAAGGAGACGGCTCTAGAAACCGTGGACGCATGGGTGATCATTTTCCAATGTTCAATAGACTCAGGATGAGTTCCTGTGGATTGGAGGGGAGCGAATGTTAACGTATTTTTCAAGAAACTAGCGAGAGAGAAAACGGGGAATTACAGATCATCGGTGTTGGAAAAGATGGTGGAGTCAATTATTAAAGAGGTAATAACGGCGCATTTGGTTAGCAGTAAAAGGATTGGTCCAAGTCCTTGGGGCGCGGACATTTCACCGTCCGGCGCGGCATAAAATAGGCCGCGGGATATTTCTCTGCTGGGCGGGGGCTTCAATGTCGGGAGCCACGACCGCCCCGACGTGCAGCAACAGCAACAGCGGCAGCGTGTTCGCCCGCCCCGGATCGGACTTATCATCGGCGGAGCAGGCCATCTTCGGAGGCTGCGGGAGCGGCTGCCATTCGCCTTGGGCTTGGCCCGCTGCGGACTGTCCGGCGCGGCCTGCAACCACAACAACCTGACCGCGGGAGAAGACAGCAGGAGAAGGGACAGACATTGTGGCCTTCCATCACAGTGAGGAGAGAGAGGACTGGAGGAGACTCACTGTGATGGATGTTCCTTTGATGGATGTTTCCTTTTTTTGTGTGTTTTTGGGCTTGTGTAATTTTAATGCCTATTTAATGCTTTTATTGTTGGACTGTGGGTGACTGAATTTCGTCCAATATTGGATGACAAATAAAGCTATCTCTTGAATGATGGGGAAATCCTGCTTGACTATCTTCTGAACTTTTTTCAGGATGTGACAAGTAAAACGGATGGAGAGCCAGTGAATGTAGTGTATCTAGGCGTTCAGGAAGGCTTTGGTAAGTTCCCACACGGAGATTGGTGAGCAAGATTAGAGTTGTAGGGTATTGACATGGATAGATAATTGGTTTGCAGACAGGAAGCAAAGAGTAGGAATAAATGGGTCCCTTTCAGAATGGCAGGCACTGGCGAATGGAGTGCCGCAACGCTCGATGCAGGGACGCAACTATTTACCATATATATTAATGATTTGGATGATGGAATTAGCAGTAACACTGGCAAGTTTACAGATGACACAAATCTGGGTGGAGGTGTGAACTGTGAAGAGGATGTTAGGAGGTTGCAGGGTGACTTGGATAGGTTGAGTGAGTGGGCAGATGCAAGGAAGATGCAGTATGACGTAGATAAATGCGGGGTTATCCACTTTGGCGGCGAAAACAAATAGGGAAATTATTATCTCAATGGTGTCAGATTCTGGAAAAGGAAAGAACCAGGGGCCACGGTCTAAGAATAAAGGGGAGGCCATTTAAAACGGAGGTGCAAAAAAAATCACCCAGATAGTTGTGACTTTGTGGAATTCTCTGCCACTGAAGACAGTGGAGGCCAATTCACTGGATGCATTTAAAAGTGAGTTGGACAAAGCTCTTGGGGCTAGTGGAATCAAGGGATATGGGGAAAAGGCAGGCACGGGGTACAGATTGTGGATGATCAGCCTTGATCACAATGAATGACGATGCTGGATCGCAGGGCCAAATGGCCACCTCCTGCACCTATTTATCTATGTTTCTATGTCTCTAATACTCGTTCACTATGTGTAGTCCATTTAATCGACCGGGGCAATTCACCGCAACCATCGTGTCGGCGGTCCACATACCACACAAAGCCAACACCAAGGTGGCAGCGGATGAATTATACTCGGTCATTAACTCTCTTTAAGTACCAAACCCTATGGTACTGTTCATCATTTTGCGATGAAGTCAACCAATCTAACCTCAGGAATGCACAGGTAACTGAAATCAACATCTCTCTCTCTCCCCCAGCCCACCCCCCCCCCCCCCCCCCTCGGCAGGGTTTAAGCACTCTGGCCTACACGACCAGTAAGTATGCCTGCCGTTCCATTTGTCGCTCTCGTTTGTCATCCGATCATCTATTGGTGGTGCTCCTACTGGGATTGAGAATGATTTAATAACGAAGCACCAACGAAAAGAGCAACACAGCAGTGGTCTGAGGAGACCGGGGGTCTCCATTAGGTCTGCCCTCAGTCGATGAAGTGGAACTCTTATTAAGCTATTTGCAGTTTCACACAGCGAAGGCACAGTAATCGGTCCGATTGGATAAGCGTTGGGGAACATTGAGTCGTAATATGAAGGCGCATTATCAGGAAATCAACTCAATCGAAGTCCGGGCTGCATACAAAGACTGTGGCAAACGTCAATAATCAGCAGTTAATGGACGACGAAACAAATCTGTCATCAAACAATACAAATCTTTCATGTCAAAGGAGAATACAGACGCTGTAATCTAGAATAAAGAGACATAACTCAGCGGGTCATGCAGCATCCGTAGATGCAGCTGACGTAAGTTGAAGATTCGGGGCCATGAGACGGAGCAGAAGGCATCAATGATTAGAAAGTTGGAAAGTAAATGATGGAGCCGATCAATGGCAACATGTGAATGTTCCTGTGTAGCGTCGTGCATGGCTGGGGATCAGTGAAGGTGTTCCGTCTGCCTGTACGGGAGGACT
Organism: Rhinoraja longicauda; assembly: GCF_053455715.1. Taxonomy (NCBI): domain Eukaryota; kingdom Metazoa; phylum Chordata; class Chondrichthyes; order Rajiformes; family Arhynchobatidae; genus Rhinoraja; species Rhinoraja longicauda. Next base: position 342,827 of record NW_027601311.1, read on the forward strand.
GGATGAAGCTCATGACGGAACAGATGGGGAGTGAAGAGAAAGGTTCCACTGAATGGAATAGACAGAGAGCGGGTGGTGAACAGAATGGCGTCACTTGGTGTTAAATGTTATCTGGGCATGTTGGGATCTCTCCTCGTCTGGGGTGGGAATCTGCAATAAAGGGATCAGGAATATGCACTTCCGTTTGCAGGGCAACGGGTCATGAATGGAAATTCCATCCCCGATGCAAAGACGACCTCACAGTGAGTAATAATTGCCTATGGGATCCATTTTACTCCAGAACACCTTCCTGCATCATTTATAGGTTCAAGGTGAATGTGGAAAAGTTTAGTAGGAACCTGGTGGGTAACTTTTTCACGCAAAGGATGGTGGAGGTATGGAACAAGCTGCCAGAGGAGGTCATTGAGGCAGGGACTGTCCAAACATGTAAGAAGCAGTTAGACAAGTACATGGATCGGACAGATTTGGAGGCATATGGGCCAAACGCGGCCAGGTGGGAGTCGTGTAGCTGGAACATGTTGGCCGGTGTGGGAAAGTTGGGCCGAATGGCCTGTTTCCACTCTGTATCATTCTATGAGTATGAATCTATGCAGGAATTGCTATCAGAATTAAGTATCTGTATTAAACATTAACACCTCTCACCTTAAACCCATGCCCTATCGTGCTTGATTTTCCTACCCTGTTAAATAGACTGTGCATTCACTCAATTTATTCCCCTCATACCCATTTCGCATGTAGAGGTCACCTCTCAGGCCCCTGTGCTCCTGATTGATTACCAGCGGGAAAGACAGCCAGATAGCGTGTTAGCTTTCTAGATAGCCAAATACCTGCATTGCTAGATAGCTTGAACGCTAGACAGATGGATGGTATGATAGTGTGATAGCTGGATCTCTGCATAGCAAAGATAGTAGCCAGTTGCGTAGGCAGCTCTTTGTGGAGTGCGGTCTCTCGCTCGCTCGCTCGCTCGCTCTCGGGGGGGGGGGGGGGTGAAAGGGAAAACGAGAGAGACCCATTTCGATCTAGCTAGATAGCTCATTAATCGCTATAAAACTTTCTTGCGATCTGGCTCGTGAGCTATCTACTGGTATAGCTGGCTAGATGCCTAGCTCACTAGCCATCTAGCAAAGCTTCATCAAGCTAAACCCGCTATCTGGCCGCCAAAGCTGCTGGCTAACAATCTAGTTATCTAGTTATCTATCTCTCTAGCCCTCAGGCAAGTTAGTGACCTAGCTATGTTGCTACCAAAATAGTTAGCTCTTTACCTATCATTCAAGCTATCTCGAGTTGGATTGCTAGCCAGCAGGATAGACTGCCAGACAGCGTGTCAGATATCTCGCTAGCAAGATAGTGAACTAACTAGATAGCTATCTACATGCAATGCTAGACAGCTAGAAAGCTGGATATCTGTATATCAGCTATCAGCGAGATAGCTGGAGATATTGATAGTAAATAGGTAGCTCTCTATCTAGGCAGCTATTTGAGGGGTGCGCGCTCTCTCTCTCTCTCTCTCTCATCCTCTGTGGGCCTCGTGAGAGAGGGAGATCTTGTTGAGTGGGAACGATAGGTGAGCCATGATAGAATGCAGGAGTGGCCTCGATGGGCCTTGGTGCACTAACTCTGCTGCTATGACTTTTGTACCCAGTGTTCTTTTTTAACAGTGCACTGCAGCATCCACACACAGTGCACCCCAGTGGATGTACAGTAGCAATATACTGTCATGGCGCCCTCCCCTGGATGAACATCAGCAGCACACTGCAACATCGACACACAGCGCACCTCAGTGCGTGTACAGTGGCAATATACTGTCATGGCGCCCTCCCCTGGATGAACATCAGCAGCACACTGCAACATCGACACACAGCGGACCTCAGTGCGTGTACAGTGGCAATATACTGTCATGACGCCCTCCCCTGGATGAACATCAGCAGCACACTGCAACATCCACACACACAACGCACCTCAGTGCATGTACAGTGGGAATGTACTGTCATAGCGTCCTCCCGTGGATGAACATCAGCAGCACACGGCAACATCCACACACAGCGCACCTCAATGGATGTACAGTGGCAATAGACTGTCACATCGCTCTCTCGTGGATGAACATCAGCAGCACACTGCAACATCCACACACAACGCACCTCAGTGCATGTACAATAGCAATATACTGTCATGGCGCCCTCCCCTGGATGAACATCAGCAGCACACTGCAACATCGACACACAGCGGACCCCAGTGGATGAACAGTAAAAATAGACTGTCACATCGCTCTCCTGTGGACGAACATCAGCAGCACACGGCAACATCTACACACAGCACCCTCCAATGGATCAGCATCAGCAGTACAATGCAACATCGAGGCACAACAGCCCTCACTGTCTGTGATATAAGTGCATCGCAGCATCAGCATTGCTTGTGATGGACATTGTGTTCCCAATGCGAAACACGCAAATCGTGGTAGTACGTTTAGAGTAATAAATAAGCCACGTAGAATGCTTGTTATATTTGACCGAGTCAATGAATATGAGTCAGATGTCCATATTCAACTTTAGATAACTTTACTTCGGCCGCTTTTGCAGCATTGTGCACAGTTATGTTCGCTCTCGTACACGAAGGATATGGGCGCTTCGGAAATCGTGTTCAAGACGTTTACAAGAACATCGCCTGGAGCGTATGAACAACCAGGCCTTGGACTGATTCATCGGAGTTCGGGCAGTAACCTGATAGATCGATAGCAAATTATGAGAGGCAAAGATATGGTAAACAGTCAGAACATTCCTCTCAAGATTGAAATATCAAGTATTGAAGGCCACCCCTTTATGGTGAAAGGGATGAAGTTTAAACGAGGTGTGCGGGGAAAGCAAGGGGCAGTGTGTGCATCGAACGCAATACCGCAGGTGGGCATTGGGTGATAAGGAATAGGAGTAGAATTAGACCATTCGGCCAATCGTCTTATCCGCCAATCTTTTGCCCTCCAAACCCCATTCTCCTGCCTTCTCCCCATAACTTCTGATACCTGTATTAATCAATAATCTTTCTGTCTACGCCTTTAAATATCCACTGACATGACCTACACAGCCTGTTGTGGCAAATAATTCCACAAATTCATCACCTTCTGACTAAATACATTTCTGATCAACTTCAAAAGAGAGCGTAGATTAATTCTGAGGAAATGATCTCTTGTCCGAGACGCTCCCACAAGTGGAAACATACTTTCCACATCCACTTGATCTAAACCATTCACATATCTGTATGTTTCAATGAGGTCCACCCTCATACTTCTAAACTCCGAGTGCAAGCCGGGAGCCGACAAACGATCGCCATAGGTTAACTTATTGCTGGGATTATTCTTGTAAACCTCCTCTGGAACCTCTCCAGAGCCAGCACACCTCCCCTCTGATATGGTGCCCAGAATTGCTCACAATATTCCAAATGCGGCCTTCCCAGCGCCTTGTAAAGCCTCAACATTACATCCGTGTTTCTGTATGCAAGTCCTCTTGAAATAAATGCAGGCATTGAGTTTGCTTCCATTAGACAATAGACAATAGACAATAGACAATAGACAATAGACAATAGGTGCAGGAGTAGGCCATTCGGCCCTTCGAGCCAGCACCACCATTCCATGTGATCATGGCTGATCATTCTCACCGATTCAACTTGCTGATAAAAAAATTGGGAATCCTTAACCAGCACTCCCAAGTCCCTGTGCACTTCCGATTTATGGATTATTTCCCCACTTAGACAACAGTCTACGCCATTATTCCTACTACCAAAATGCAGTACTCCGAACTTTGCTACACTATATTCCATCTGCCACTTCTCTACCCATTCCCCCAACATGTCCAAGTCCTTCTGCGGAGTCCATGCTTTCTCTAAACTACATGCCCTTCCACCTCTTTTCGTAACATCCGCAAACCTGGCCACAAAGCCTTCAACCCCCTCGTCCAAATCATAATATAAAACGTGGAGTAGCGGACAAACACCGATCCTTGAAGATCTCCACTAGTTATTGTTAGCCAACGAGAAAAGAATCCCCCTTTATTGCCACTCTTTGTCTTCTGCCCTCCAGCCAACCAGTTATCCATGCTGGTATCTGCCCTTTGTCACCGTGGGCTCTCATCTTCCTAAGCAGCCATCTTGTGACACCTGGTCAAAGGTTTTCTGAAAGTCAAAGTTAACAACATCTACTGTCTCTCCTTTGGCTGTTTTGCTATTTACTTCTTCAAATAATTCCAGCAAATTTATCAAACACGACCTTCCATTCACAAAGCCATGCCAACTTATGCCTATTTCATCGTGCACTTATAAATACTCTGTCGCATCATCCTGTATAACGGTTCCTAAAATCTTACCACCCACTCCACTGGTGTTGGAGGCAGATACAATACTGATATTTAAGACAAGTTCAGATTTTCAGGTAATGAAGGGCATTGCATTGCGAGCAGGCAGGTAAGGTTGGTCGTCCCATGTTCGGCACAGCTATTATTAGCCGAAAGTCCTGCCGTGCCTTGTACTTCGTGTAGGAAAGAAATGCAGATGCTGGTTTAAATCGAAGGTAGATACAAAATGCTGGTGTAAATCAACGAGACAGGCAGCATCTCTGGAGAGAAAGAATGGGTGACGTTTCGGGTCGAGACCCTTCTTTAGACTGATGTCAGAGAGGTCGACGGGAAAGTGATAGAATGTTGTTGGAGACAGTGAGACTAGTGGGATAGCTGGGAAGGAGGAGGGATGGAGAGAGAGGGAAAGCAATGGCTAATTGAAGTTAGATAAGTCAATGTTCATATCGCTGGTATGTTAGCTGCCCAAGCGAAGTATGAGGTGCAGTTCCTCCAATTTGCGCTGGGCCTCACTCTGACAATGGAGGATGCCAAGGACAGAAATTTCAGATTGGGAATGGGGGAGCGGGGGTGAGTTAAAGTGCTGAGCAACCGGGAGATCAGGTACGACTGGGTGGAGCCGTTCAGCGAAACGATCGTCGAGCTTGCGCTTGGTCTCTCCGATATCACTCCAGCAGTACTATCCCACAGTATACCGTTATACCAGTACTACTCCACAGTGCGTCACTCCATCAGTACTATCCCACTGTATACCGTTACACCAGTACTAACCCACAGTGCGTCACTCCATCAGTACTATCGAACAGTATACCATTACACCAGTACTACCCTACAGTGCGTCACTCCATCAGTGCTACCGCACAGTATCACTCCATCAATTCCATCCCACATTATGTCACAACAACAGTACTACCGCACAGTGTGTCACCCCAACAGAACTACCCCAGAATGTGCCATTACTTCAACACTACCCTACGTTAGGTTACTCCGTCAATACTACTTCACAGTCTGTCACTCCATCAGTACTACATGTTACTCCATTAGTCGTACCCAAGAGCGTGTCATTCTCATCAGTACAACCCCACAGTATGTCATTCCATCATTTCTTCCCGACGGTGTTTCACTGTCAGTACCACCTTAAGTATGCAATTTCATCAGTTCTACCCACAGTTTTTAACCCCTTCAATAATACCATCGAATGTGTCACGATATCAGTACTACCCCAAAATATACCAGTCCTTCACTACTACCCAACAGGATGCTAATCCATAAGTATTATAGACAATAGCCAATAGGTTCAGGGTAGGCCATTCGGCCCTTCAAGCCAGCACCGCCATTAAAAGTGATTATGGCTGATCATTCTCCATGAGTACCCCGTTCCAGCTTTCTCCCCATACCCTCTGACTCCGATATCCTTAAGAGCACTATCTAGCTCTCTCTTGAATGTATTTAGTGAATTGGCCTCCACTGCATTCTGAGGCAGAGAATTCCACAGATTCACAACTCTCTGACTGAAAACGTTTTCCGTCATCTCTGTTCTAAATGGCCTACCCCTTATTCTTAAACTGTGGCCCCTGGTTCTGGACTCCCCCAACATTGGGAACATGTTTCCTGGCTCTAACGTGTTCAACCCCATAATAATTTTATACCTTTCGATAAAATCCCCTCTCATCCTTCTAAATTCCAGTGTATACAAACCTAGTCGCTCCAGTCTTTCAACATATGACAGTCCCGCCATTCCGGGAATTAACCTAGTAAACCTACGCTGCACGCCCTCAATAGCAAGAATATCCTTCCTCAAATTTGGAGACCAAAACTGCACACAGTACTCCGGGTGCGGTCTCACTTGGGCCCTGTACAACTGCACAAGGACCTCTTTGCTCCTATACTCAACTCCTCTTATTATGAAGGCCAACGTTCCATTGGCTTTCTTCACTTGCTGCTGTACCTGCATGCTTCCTTTCAGTGACTGATGCACTAAGACACCCAGATCACGTTGTACGTCCCCTTTTCCTAACTTGACACCATTCAGATAATAATCTGCCTTCCTATTCTTACCACCAAAGTGGATAACCTCACACTTATCTACATTAAACTGCATCTGCCATGCATCCGCCCACTCACACAACCTGTCCAAGGCACCCTGCAACCTCATAGCATCTTCTTTACAGTTCACACTGCCACCTAGCTTTGTATCAACGGCAAATTTGCTATTGTTACTTTTAATCCCTTCATCCAAGTCATTGATGTATATGGTAAATAGCTGCGGTCCCAACACCGAGCCTTGCGGTACCCCACTAGTCACTGCCTGCCATTCTGAAAGGGACCCATTTACCCACACTCTTTGCTTTCTGTCTGTCAACCAACATTCTATCCATGTCAGTACCCTACCTCCAATACCATGTGCTCAGCGTGTCACTCCATCAGTACTACCACATCGTCGGTTACTTCATCATTACTGCATCACAGCGTGTCATCCATTCGGTACTATCCCATAGAATGCCATTGCATCAGTACTAGCAAATGGATAGTCATTCCATCAGTACTATCCCACAGTGCGCCATTCGATCAGTTCTCCCCCTTCAATGTGTCACTCCATCAGAACTACACTATAATGTGTCATTACATCAGTACTGACCCATTTAGTTCACACCATTAATACTATCCGACAGTGTGCCACGAAATCAGTACTACCATATCGCTTGTTCCTCCATCAGTACTACCGCACACTGTGTCACTCTAGCAGTAATACACCAAAATGTTTTACTCCATCAGTACCTGCCCACAGTTTGTCACTTTACTAGTACAACCGCAAAGTGTATTGCTCCATTTGTACTGCCCACATTGTGTCACTCCATCAACACTACCCCACTGGTGATCACTCCATCAATACAAGCCTACAGTGTGTCAGACGATCATTACTACAACACACTATGTCACTCCATCAGTACGACCCTAGGGCGCATCACTTCATCGGTACTACCGCACTGTATACCATTCCATCAATACACACCCACAGTGTTTTTCAACATCAGTACCACATTGTGTATCATTCCATTATTACTACCGCAAAGTGTGTCACTCTATCAGTACTATCCAACGGCGTGTCACTCCATCAGTACTACACAATGAGTCCTTCCATCAGTACTACCCCACAGTGCTTCAATCCACCAGTATTACCCTGGAATATGTCTCTCCAACAGTGCTACACCGCAGGGTGTCACTCAATCAGTACCATCCCACAGTATGCCATTGCGTCAGAACTGCCACATAGTGTGTCACTCCATCAGTACTACCTCAAAGTGTGTCACTCCACCAGCACTACCCAGAGTGTGCCAGTGCATCAGTACTAAAATATTGTTTGTTACTCCATTTGTACCACCCTACATTGTGCCACTCCACCAGTGCCTCCCCGCAGATCGTCGCACCATCAGGAATATCACTCGTGTTATCGTCGCATCAGGACTACACCACCGTGTGTCACTCCATCAGTACAATCCATTGATTATCACTCCATCAGTATACCACGCAGCGTGTCACTCCATCAGTACTACCCCACAGTGTCAACCCATCAGTCCTTCCTCGCAGTGTCACTCCATTAGTATTCCCCACAGTGTGTCACTCCATCAGTCCTACCTCACCTAGTCACTCCATCTGTAATTCCCCACAGTTTCACTCTGTTAGTACTTCCCCACAATGCCTCACGCCATTAGCACTACCCGATGTTTATCATTCAATCAGGACTATCCCAGTGGGTCACTCCATAAGTGCTGCCACAAATTGTGTGATTCCATCAGTATTACCAAACCGTGTGTCACTGCATTAGTACTACACCACAGTTTGTTATCACAATAGTACTACTGCTCAGTGTGTCACTCCGTCGGTGAAACGACACAGTGTCTCACTGCATCAATACAACTCCATGGTGTTGCACTCCATCAGCACTGCCCAACATCATGTCACTCCAGTGCAACCCTAGAACGTGTCACTCCATCAATGCTCCCCGCACTATGTTCTTCCATCAGTACTCCCCAAAGTGTTTCACAACATCAGGACTATCTCAAATGTGTCATTCCATCCGCATTAACCCACAGTGTGCTAACCCATCGCTGCGACCCCATAGTGTGTAATTCCATCAATATGTCACCACAGTTTCTCATCGCAACAGTACTACCGCACAGCGTGTCAATCCATCAGTATTACTGTGTCACTCCAACAGAATGTGTTATTACATCAGTCCTACCCCACAGTGTGTCATTCCATCAACACATCTCCACAGTACGTCATTACATCAGTACTACTCCACAGTGTTACACTCCACCAGTACAACACTGGAGCGTGTCACTCCATCAGTACTACCCTACAATATGTTATTCCATCAGTATTACACCACAGTGATGCACTCCATCAGTACTGCCTTGAGCTTGTCATTCCATTTTGTACAACCACACGGACTCATTCAATTAGTATTACCATTCAGTGTAACTCTCCATCTGTGCTGCCCCACCGTCAGTCCTTACCATTCCACAATGTGCGACCCGACAGTACCACCAAAGATTGGGTCAATACTTCAGTACTAGCCCACTGTGCGCCATTCTGTCCACACTACCCCAGTGTGTCATTCAATCAGCACTACACCGAAGTATCTCACTCCGTCAGTACAACCGCGCAGTGTGTCAGTCCATCAGTAATACGCACCGTGTGTCACTCCATCAGTACTGCTCCACAGCGTGTCACTCCATCTGTTTTACCCCACGGGATGTAGTTGCACACTGAAGTAGTACTGACGGAGTGACAAACTGCGTGGTAGTACTGATGCAATGATCTCACAATTTGTCACTAAATCAGTGCTATTCCACTGTGTGTCACTCCGTCAGTTAGTCATAACAACAGTACTACTCATTGTGCCACGCCATGAGTATTACCCGTAGTGTGTCACTACATCAGTAGAGCCCCACGATGTATCATTCCATCAGAACAACTGCAAAGTGTGTCACTTCATCAGTACTACTGCAAATTTTGTCACTCCATCTGTACTAAACCACAGTATATTAATCCACCCGTACTGCATCAACTGGGGTCACTCCATCAGTACTACCGCACATTGTGTCACTCCATCAGTACTACCCCACATTGTGTCACTCCATCAGTACTACCGCACATTGTGTCACTCCATCAGTACTCCCCCACATTGTGTCACTCCATCAGTGCTACCCCACATTGTGTCACTCCATCAGTACTACAGCGCATTGTGTCACTCCATCAGTACTACCCCACATTGTGTCACTCCATCAGTACTACCCCACATTGTGTCACTCCATCAGTGCTACAGCGCATTGTGTCACTCCATCAGTACTACAGCGCATTGTGTCACTCCATCAGTACTACCCCACATTGTGTCACTCCATCAGTGCACTGCCCAGTGCGTCACTCCATCAGTACAACTGCGCAGTAGTTCATTATGCTGCTGGCCTTGCCGAGGCAGCGTGGTTTATAAATTGAGTCAATATAACGGACGTTGCTTTGTGTGATGGTCTGGACAATTCGCAGCAATTTCTAGCGTTCTTGTATGGAGCTGTTCCCAAACCAAGCTGTGATGCATCTTGATAAAATACTTTCTATGGTGCATCTGTCGAAGTTGGTGAGAGTTGTAGAGGGCACGTCGAAGTAGCTAAGCCTGCCAAGGACATGGATGGGTGATGTTCGGTTCGAGACCCTTCTTCAGACTGATTGTGGTGTGAAGCTGGAGAAGGCTGGAACAGCAGGACAAAGCGAGTTGAATGATGAGTGGGTGAATACCGGTTTAATAGTTAGGTGGTTGAGACCAGAGGTTAAAAGATAAAAGTTGTGAGATAAGGATTGAGTAGGTTGGAATTATAAAGAGAGATGAGGGAATATCGGTTGAAGGTG
>NW_027601311.1:353573-386511 GCF_053455715.1 Rhinoraja longicauda
TGGCCACCAGGTAGCGAGTGGTGCAGGTGGAGAGGCCGCACTTTCCCCGCGACAGGATCACAATCGCCACTAAATTCACTGCGGAAAGAGAAGGGGAGCGGACACTGGGCATTACTGAACACGGTCTCCGGGGCTGAACACCGGCTCCACTTTCAGCTGGAGATCAGGAGTGTTGGAGTCGGTGCGCGGCTGCAGGTTTAACAATGTCAGACCCGGCTCCGACTGTGCCAGACCTGCCTGCTTCAGGGGAGAGGAGATAAGGCGACGGGCGGGGTAAAGGGCGGGGAGACAACGAGCAGCCGCCCGCTACAATAGGCGGAATGGTCCTGTCTACTGTTAACCCCGCTCACAGTCTCTGATGGGGCCGGTTTCACAGACTTAACCGTGACCGGCCGCGTTTAACCAGGGCTCTGGGAACTCGGCATCTGATGGGGACGAGGAGGGTTCCAGAGGGAAGGCAGGGACAACTTAGGATCCGGCAGCAGAGCGGCTCCGTTAATGGATTCATTCCTCAGTTCGGTAACAACACACGCCGGTAGATCCGCGGCCACCGGTTCAGGAGATCGATCCAATTATTGACCAGCAGGCGGGTGGAATCCGACTGTGACAGACTCCACAGTGAGACGTGTCCACAGGAGCGGGTGTTCACTCTGATCAATAACTCAGACACAGTGAACTTCACAATGTAAACCCCTCCCAGTCACACCGTCCCGGAGAGCTGCCTGTCCCGAGCACTGGGACAACTCTGGGCAAGGTCCCACTGAAGGCAAGAACAACATTCTAGTGGGTCCGGGCAGTGGGAGAAAGAGAGAGTTAGTTTCGGCTGTCTGAAAATGAGAAAAATCACAGCGTTAATTCAAAGATATTTCACTGAGAGGATTGATGTGCTTCACATATTCTTGTACAACGACCATCAGTTGGGAATCATGTAACATGATCAGAATCAGGTCAACACCGGTTAACAGACGGAGTTATAAAACTTGAATTGTTCTGTTCACTTACCAGGGACTCCAACGGCAGCAATGATCACGTACAAGATTTTCTCCACGGCGTAATATTCCAAAAACTTTTCCCACATGTTCTCTACCCAGCGACGTGTCCCCGTGAGCTACCGGTAATCTCTCGGAATGAAATGCTGGCGCAGAACATTCCCGGAGATTTTATACCATTTTCCGTACCACCGGGACCGTAAAGTTTTAGCAGAGTTTAAAAATAGAGATTTTGAAATTATTCGCAAACAGATGACATCAGGCAAGTGAAATCCCTGCTGAGACAGGTCGTGATTTATTCAGGGAATTGATTGAGAAACTCCAAAGAGTGGGAATTGTGGCGATACTGGGGGATGGAAATTCGGAGCGGCATTGTTCCAGCAAAGGGGATATTGTTTCAAACTCCATCAGGTCCAACTCTCCGCCTCATGTTGTTTGCCTGATTTCCTTCAATCCGCTTCACTCACTGAGGCAATCCCAAATTACAGGGACCCTCTCAGGGCTTCTGATGCCCAGTTTGAAGGTGGACTGGGCGACATTTGTCCACAGGTTGAGGAATTAGTGCAACAGATCACCTCGCACTAAAGTGGCCCCTGTACTCTGCTTCAACCTTCAATATGATCGCGGCTTAACTGACTGCAACCTCACCCCCACACTCCCGGCGAGGCCGGTACCCATTCACTCCTTGCTCGCCTGCAGTGGGTCTGATTTTGCGCCGGGACAATAACATTCTCTGCCTTCGTCACCTCTGAGGAGGAACGACCCAAAGACTCACCACACTCAGAGAACAGAAACATTGTGGCTTCAGAATTGTCCGAAACCCAAGTAAAACGGCGAATGATACAACACATTTCCCTCCTCCCTTTCTCTCTCCCTCCATCCTTTCTGCTGTCGCTCTCTCTGAACTGTCACTCTCTCCTACCATCTCTATTCTTCCTCTCGGCTCCGCCATCTCTCTGTCAACCTCTCTCCCCTAACCCCCCCCCCTCCTTCTCACTCCCATTGCATTTATCCCTCCGTTTCTTTCTAACTATCTGACCCTTCCATCGCTCCGTTTTGCCAACCCACGCGATCTGAACTCCGCTCTCTTTTCATGTTCCCACTCTCCCTTTGTTACTTAACTCTCCCTCCATCTCTTCTTTCGTCTTCTCCGCTATCTCTTCCTTTCATCACTGTACTCCCTATCTGTCTTTCTCTTTTCCCCAACACTCCTCCTGCTCGCCCTCACCTCTCTCTCCAAGGCCTTTCTTGCGAAGTGCGGTTAAAACGGCTAGCCACCATGGGATGTCTCTCTACCCCGTTCCCTCACACTTCAATAGCCCTTCCAGGTGCGACAGATGTTCACCTGCACCTCCTCTAATCTCATCTACTGCATGTGGTGTTCCAGATATGGCCTCCTTTACATCGGCGTGGTAAAATGGAGACTCGGCGACCGTTTTGTCGAACACTCACCCTCGTTCTGCTAAGGCTTGCCGTATCTCCCCGTTGCAAGCCATTGTAACTCCCCCTCGCACACTGACCTTTCTGTCCTGGGCCTCCACCAGCGCCAGAGAGGTTACATTAAAACAGAAAGAACGCCACTTCATAGTCCGCTTGGGAACCTTGCAACCTAATGGTATGAACATTAGCAAATGCCAGGTAACTAACGTGCAACTTCCCGCTTTTCCCTCGCTCTATCTCTTCCTTCACGCGGACTCGCACTTGTTCATCCCCTCCACCTCCACCTTCAACCGATATTCCCTCCTCTCTCTTTATAATTCCAACCTGCCCAATCCTTATCTCGCAACTTTTATCTTCTAACCTCTGATCTCAACCACCTAACTATGAAAACGGTATTCACCCACTCATCATTCAACTCGCTTTGTCCTGCTGTTCCAGCCTTCTCCAGCTTCCCACCAGAATCAGTCTGAAGAAGGGTCTCGAAACGAACTTCACCCATCCATGTCCTTAGCAGGCTTAGCTAGTGCGGCGTGCCCTCTACAACTCTCACCAACATCTACAGATGCACCATAGAAAGTATTTTATCAAGATGCATCACAGCTTGGTTTGGGAACAGCTCCATACAAGAACGCCAGAAATTGCTGCGAATTGTCCAGACCATCACACAAAGCAACCTCCGTTATATTGACTCAATTTATAAACCACGCTGCCTCGGCAAGGCCAGCAGCATAATGAACTACTGCGCAGTTGTACTGATGGAGTGACACAATGCGCTGTAGCACTGATGGAGTGACACAATGTGGGGCAGTACTGATGGAGTAACACAATGCGCTGTAGTACTGATGGAGTGACACAATGCGCTGTAGTACTGATGGAGTGACACAATGTGGGGTAGCACTGATGGAGTGACACAATGTGGGGGAGTACTGATGGAGTGACACAATGTGGGGTAGTACTGATGGAGTGACACAATGCGCTGTAGTGCTGATGGAGTGACCCCAGTTGATGCAGTACGTGTGGATTAACATACTGTGGTTTAGTACAGATGGAGTGACACAATTTGCAGTAGTGCTGATGAAGTGACACACTTTGCGGTTGTTCTGATGGAATGATACACCGTGGGGCTCTACTGACGTAGTGACACACTGCGGGTAATACTCATGGAGTGGCACAATGTGTAGTACTGTTGTTATGACAAACTGCGGAGTAGTACTGACGGAGGGACACACAGTGGAATGGCACTGATTTAGTGACAAATTGTGAGGTCATTGCATCAGTACTACCACGCAGTTTGTCACTCCGTCAGTACTACTTCAGTGTGCAACTACATCCCGTGGGGTATAACTGATGGAGTGACACGCTGTGGAGCAGTACTGATGGAGTGACACACGGTGCGTATTACTGATGGACTGACACACTGCGCGGTTGTACTGACGGAGTGAGATACTTCGGTGTCGTGCTGATTGCATGACACACTGGGGGTAGTGTGGACTGAATGGCGCACAGTGGGCTAGTACTGAAGTATTGACCCAATCTTTTTTGGTACTGTCGGGTTGTACATTGTGGAATGGTAAGGACTGACGGTGGGGCAGTACAGATGGAGAGTTACACTGATGGGTAATACTAATTGAATGAGTCCGTGTGGTTGTACAAAATGGAATAACAAGCTTAAGGCAGTACTGATGGAGTGCATCACTGTGGTGTAGTACTGATGGAATAACATATTGTAGGGTAGTACTGATGGAGTGACACGCTCCAGTGTTATACTGATGGAGTGTAACACTTTGGAATAGTACTGGTGTAATGACGTACTGTGGAGGTGTATTGATGGAATGACACACTGCGGGGTAGCACGGATGTAATAGCACTTTCTGTTGGAGTGACGCAGTAATACTGATGGACTGACACGCTCTGCGGTAGTTCTGATCCGATGAAAAACTGGTGAAATAGTGAAGGAATTACACACTATGGAGTCGCTGCGATGGGTTAGCACACTGTGGGGTATTGCGGATGGAATGGCAGATTTGAGGTAGTCCTGATGTTGTGAAACACTTTGGGGAGTGCTGATGGAAGAACATATTGCGGGGAGCATTGATGGAGTGACACGTTCTAGGTTTGCACTGGAGTGACATGATGTTGGGCAGTGCTGATGGAGTGCAACACCATGGAGTTGTATTGATGCAGTGAGACACTGTGTGGTTTCACCAACGGAGTGACACACTGAGCGGTAGTACTATTGTGATGACAAACTGTGGTGTAGTACTAATGCTGTGACAAACTGAGCGGCAATACTGATGGAGTGACACAATTTGTGGCAGCACTTATGGGGTGACACAATGGGATGGTCCTGATTGAATGATAAACATCGGGTAGTACTAATGGAGTGAGACATTGTGCAGAAATACTAATAGAGTGAAACTGTGGGGAATTACTGTTGGAGTGACAAAGTGAGGTAGGGCTGATGGAGTGACACACTGTGGGGAATACTAATGGAGTGACACTGCGAGAAAGTACTGATGGGTTCACACTGTGGGGTAGTACTGATGGAGTGACACGCTGCGTGGTATACTGATGGAGTGATAATCAATGGATTGTACTGATGGAGTGACACACGGTGGCGTAGTACTGATGCGACGATAACACGAGTGATATTCCTGATGGTGCGACGATCTGCGGGGAGGCACTGGTGGAGTGGCACAATGTAGGGTGGTACAAATGGAGTAACAAACAATATTTTAGTACTGATGCAGTGGCACACTGTGGGTAGTGCTGGTGGAGTGATACACTTTGAGGTAGTACTGAGGGAGTGACACTCTATGTGGCAGTTCTGACGCAATGGCATACTGTGGGATAGTACTGATTGATTGACACCCTGCGGTGTAGCACTGTTGGAGAGACATATTCCAGGTTAATACTGCTGGATTGAAGCACTGTGGGGTAGTACTGATGGAAGGACTCATTGTGTAGTACTGATGGAGTGACACACCGTTGGATAGTACTGATAGAGTGACACCCTGTGTGGTAGTACTAATGGAATGATACACAACGTGTTACTGATGTTGGAAAACACTGTGGGTGTGTATTGATGGAATGGTATACAGTGCGGTAGTACCGATGAAGTGACACGCTCTAGGGTTGTACTGATGGAGTGACATAGTGTGTTGTAGTAATGATCGTCTAACACACTGTAGGCTTGTATTGATGGTGTGATAACCAGCGGGGTAGTATTGATGGAGTGACACAATGTGGGCAGTACTGATGGAGCAATACACTTTGGGGTTGTACTAGTGAAGTGACAAACTGTGGGCGGGCAGTGATGGAGCAAAACATTTTGGTGTATTACTGTTTGAGTTTCACAGTGTGCGGTAGTACTGATGGAGGAACACACGATATGGTAGTACTGATTTCGTGGCACACTGTCGGATAGTATTAATGCTGTGAAACTAAATGGGGCAGTACTGATGTAATGACACATTATAGGGTAGTTCTGATGGAGTGACGCACTGAGGGGGAGAACTGATCGAATGACAAACAGTGGGTTAGTACTGATGGAAAAAATATCCATTTAGTAGTATTGATGCAATGGCATTCCATAGGATAGTTCCGAATGAATGACATGTTGTGATGCAGTAATGATGGAGTAACAGACGATGTGGTAGTACTGATGGAGTGATACGCTGTGCGATAATACTTATGGATTAGCATCCTGTGGGGTAGTAGTGAAGGACTGGTATATTTTGGGGTAGTACTGATATAGTGACACATTCGATGGTATTATTGAAGGGGTGAAAAACTGTGGGTAGAACTGATGAAATTACATACGTAAGGTGGTACTGACACAGTGAAACACGGTCGGGAAGAAATGATGGAATGACATACTGTGGGGTTGTACTGATGAGAGTGGCACGATCTTGGGTACGACTAATGGAGTAACATGTAGTACTGATGGAGTGACAGACTGTGAAGTAGTATTGATGGAGTAACCTAACGTAGGGTAGTGTTGAAGTAATGTCACATTCTGTGGTAGTTCTGATGGGGTGACATATTGTGCGGTAGTACTGTTGTTGTGACATAATGTGGGATGGAATTGATGGAGTGACACTGTGCGGTAGCACTGATGGAGTGACGCACTGTAGGGTAGTACTGGTGCAATGGTATACAGTGGGATAGTACTGATGGAGTGACGCACTGTGGGTTAGTACTGGTGTAACGGTATACTGTTGGATAGTACTGATGGAGTGATGCACTGTAGGGTAGTACTGGTGTAACGGTATACTGCGGGATAGTACTGATGGAGTGACGCACTGTGTGGTAGTACTGGTGTAACGGTATACTGTGGGATAGTACTGTTGGAGTGACGCACTGTGGGGTAGTACTGGTGTAACGGTATACAGTGGGATATTACTGCTGGAGTGATATCGGAGAGACCAAGCGCAAGCTCGACGATCGTTTCGCTGAACAGCTCCACACAGTCGTACCTGATCTCCCGGTTGCTCAGCACTTTAACTCACCCCCGCTCCCCCATTCCCAATCTGAACTTTCTGTCCTGGGCATCCTCCAATGTCAGAGTGAGGCGCAGCGCAAATTGGAGGAACAGCACCTCATACTTCGCTTGGGCAGCAAACATACCAGCGATATGAACATTGACTTATCTAACTTCAATTAGCCCTTGTTTTCCCTCTCTTTCCATCCCCCTCCTTCCCAGTTCTCCCACCAGTCTCACTGTCTCCAACAAAATTCTATCTCTTTCCCGCCGACCTTTCCGACATCAGTCTAAAGAAGGGTCTCGACCCGAAACGTTACCCATTCTTTGTCTCCAGAGGTGCTGCCTGTCTCGTTGAGCTACACCAGCATTTTGTGTCGACCTTCGATTTAAACCAGCATCTGCATTTCTTTCCTACACGATGTACAAGGCACGTCAGGACTTTCAGCTAATAATAGCTGTGCCGAACATGATACGACCAACCTTACCTGCCTATTCATAATGCATATCTCTTCATTGCCTGAAAATCTGAACTTGTCTTAAATGTCACTATTGTATCTGCGTCCAACACCAGTGGGGTGGTTGGTAAGATTTAGGGCCCATTATACAGGGTGACAGAGTACTTGTAAGTTCACGATGAAATAGGCAGACGTTTGCACGGCTTTGTGAAGGGGAGGTCGTGCTTGATAAATTTGCTGGAATTAATTGAAGAAGTAAATAGCAAGACAGCCAAAGAAGAGTCAGTAGATGTTGTTTACTTTGATTTTCAGAAAGCATTTGAGAAGGTGTCACACGTTGGCTGCTTAGGAAGATGAGAGCCCACGGTATAAAAAGGGCAGATAACAGCATGGATAGCAGGTTGTCTGGAAGGCAGAAGAGAAAGAGTAGCAATAAAGGGGCTTTTTTCTAGTTGGCTAGCAGTGAATCCACAAGGGTCAGTGCTGGGTCCGCGACACTTCATGTTTTATATTAATGATTTGGACGAGGGGATTGAAGGCTTTGTGGCAAAGTTTGCGGATGATACGAAAATAGGTGGAAGGGCAGGTAGTGTAGAGAAAGCAGGGAACTGCAGAAGGACTTGGACATGTTGGGGGAGTTTGCAGAGAAATGGCAGATAGAATATAGTGCGGCAAAGTGCAGAGCAATGCATTTTGCTAGGAGGAATAATGGCATAGACTACTTTCTAAATGGGGATGCAAAGGGACTTGGGAGAGCTAGTTCAAGATTCCCAAAAATGTATCTGCAAGTTGAATCGGTAGTAAAGAAAGCAAAATCAATGCTAATATTATTTCAAGAGGGCTTGTATACAAAAACAGGGATTATAATGTTGATGCACTGGGAAGGGCGCATTTGGAATATTGTGAGCAATTCTGGGCATCATGTCGGAGGAAGGGTGTGCTGGCTCTGGAGAGGATCCAGACGAGGTTTACAAGAATGATCCCTGGAATGATTAGGTTAACCTATGATGAGCGTTTGTCGACACGGGGCTTGCACTCGCTGGAATGTAGAAGAATGAGGGTGGACCTCATTGAAACATATAGAGATGTGAAGGGCTTGGATCGAGTGGATGTGGAGAGCATGTTTCCACTAGTGGGAGATTCTAGGACTTGAGGTCATTCCCTCAGAATTAAAAGACTTGCTGTTATGAACAAGATGAGGAGACATTTATTAAATCAGAGGGTGGTGAATCTGTGGAATTCTTTGCCACAGAAGGTTGTGTAGGCCACGTCAGTTGATATTTTAAGGCGTAGGTAGATAGATTCTTGATTAGTCCAGGTTTCAGAAGTTATGGGCAGAAGGCAGGAGAATGTGGTTCGGAGGGAAAGAGATCAGCCATGATTGAATGGCGGAGATTTGATTGGCCGAATGGCCTAATTCTATTCCTATTCCTTTTGACCTAATGGCCACCTGCGTCATTTCGTTCCCGGCACTTACTGCCCTTTGTGTAAACAGCTTTCCGTGCACACATCGCTTAAAATTAATCCCTTTCACCTTAAAGGGGTGGCCTCTAATATTTGATATTTCTATCTTGGGAGGAATGTTCTAACTGTTTATCCTATCTGTGCCTCGCATAATTTGATATCGATCTATCAGGTTACTGCCCGATTTCCGGTGTTCCAAATAAACCAGTCCAACGTCTGCTTTTCATATGCTCCAGGATATGTTCTTGTAAGGGTCTTGAGCACCTTTTCCAAAACGCCTTTCCTGTACGAGAGCGGTCATAACTGCACACAAAACTGCAAAACCGGCCGAAGAATAGTTCTCTAAATCTGAATATTGACTTCCTGAGTCATATTCAATGCCTCGATCAAATATGGCAATCATTCTACATGGCTTATTTAGAACTCTCAACGTGCTGCCACGATCTGTGAGTTACGCACTGGAACCTTAAGATCCATCTTCAGCAACGCTGATGCTCCGATGTACTGTTATTGTGCAAACATTGAGGGCTGCTGTGTCTCAATGTTGCACTGTGCTGCTGATGTTCATCCACGGGAGGGCACTGTGACAGTATATTGCTATTGCACTTCCACTGAGGTGCGCTGTGTGTGGATGCTGCAGTGTACTGCTGATGTTCATCCACGGGAGGGTGCTGTGACAGTATATTGCTACTGTACATACACTGAGGTGCGCTGTGTGTGGATGATGCGGTGCACTGTTAAACATAACACTCAGTGCATAAGTCATGCTGCCAAATTAGGGTATTTGGCACATCGAGTCTACTCCGACATTCAATCATGGCTGACCTATCTTTCCTGCCTTCTCCCCATAACCGTGGAAACACTTACGAAAGACTAACCTGTCTATCTTCGCTTTAAAATATCCAATGACGGTTTCCAAGCGTCTGTGGCAGAATTTCAAAAATTTACCACCTTCTGACGAAATAAATTCCTCAACATCTCATTTTAAAAAGAACGTCCTTTTATTCTGAGGTTAGTCAGAAAATGAATGGATGAATGAAGGAACGAATGAATGAATGGATGAATGAATGAATGAATGAACGAATGAATGAATGATTGAGTGAGTGAATGAATGAATGAATGAATGAGTGAATGAATGAATGAATGAATGAATGAATGAATGAATGAATGAGTGAATGAATGAATGAATGAATTAATTAATGAATGGATGAATGAATGAATGAATGAATGAATCAATCAATCAATCAATCAATCGATCAATGAATGAATGAATGAATGAATGAATGAATGAATGAATGAATGAATGAATGAATGGATGAATGAATAAGTTTATTGGCCAAGTATGTACACATACAAGGAATGTGCCGGTCGCAAGTAACAGAGAGGGTGGTGAATCTGTGGAATTCTGCCACAGACGGATGTGGAGGCCGTCATTAGATAATTTAAAAGCAGGGATAGACGGGCTCATGATTAGTAACAGTGTCAAAGTTTGGGTTGGGTTTGGTTGGGAAAGCCAGGGCAGCCATAATGGAATGGCAGAGCAGACTCGGTGAGCCGAGTGACTTACTCAAATGGCATATGATCGTAGGAACTCATTACTGACTCCGAGATTGGAATGAGTCTATAGACATAGAAAACATAGCAAATAGGTGCAGGAGGAGGCCCTTTGGCCGTTCGAGCCAGCACTGCCACTAATTGTGATCATGGCTGATCACCCACAATCAGTAATAACCTGTGCCTACCTTCTCCCCAAATCCCTTGATTCCGCTAGCCCCCAGAGCTCTATCTAACACTGGTCGCTATTCAAGGATTCCACAATGGACCTGAACGACGACGTCACAACTTTTTGCAAATTTCATGAGAAAATGTGCGCAGAAGTGCGATTCCCGACGCAGTCTAGCTATCTCGTTATCCAACTAACTTGCTATCAGCCTCGCTAACTCTCTAGCTATCTAGCTATGTAGCTATCTAGCCATCTAGATATGTAGCTATCAATATAGTTTATATCTACCTGACTAGCTATCTAGCTAAGGTACACAAAATGCAGGAGCAACTCAGCGAGTCAGGTAGCATCTCAGTAGAAAATGAATGGGTGACGTTTCGGTTCGAGACCCTTCTTCAGGCTGATGTCAGCGGATGGGGCCCGACAAAGATAGGATAAAGATAGAGGCAGGAAGACTGGTGGGAGACCTGGGAAGGGGGAGGGGATCGAGAGGGAAAGCAGGGACTATCTGAAGTTAGAGAAGTCAATGTTGATACCCAAGCGAAATATGAGGTGCTGTTCCTCCAATTTGCGCTGGGCCTCACTCTGACAATGTAGGAGGCCCAGAACAGAAAGGGCAGATTGGGAATGGGAGGGGGAGTTGAAGTGCTGAGTTACCGCGAAATCAGGTTGGTTCAGACGGACTGAGCGGACGTGTTCAGCGAAACTATCGCCGAGCCTGCGTTTGGTCTCGCAGATGTAGAGAAGTTGACACCAGGAACAGCGAATACAGTTGATGAGGTTGGAAGAGGTGCAGGTGAACCTCTGCTTCACCTGGAAAGACTGTTTGGGTCCTTGGATGGAGTCGAGGGGGAGGCAAAGGGACACAGCCCTCGAAGAACACCTGTCCCTTTACCTCCTCCTCGACCAACACCTGTCCCTTTACCTCTCCCCAGCTAGCCTTCTCACCGTCTCGCCAAATAGCCATCTACCGTTCTAGCGATCTAGCTATCTAGCCATCTAGCCATCTAGGCGAGTTATCTATACATATAGCTATTTAGTTAACGATCTAACTACCCAGCTGTCTCATTTGCTAGGTACCTAGCAATTCAGCTAGATCTAACGAGATCTCTCTCTCTCTTACGAGGCCCACTGAGGATGAGCGAGAGAAAGCGCACCCCTGAAAGGGCTGCCTATCTAGCGAGATAGCTATCTTACTATCTATATATCCAACTATCCAGCTTTCTAGCTATCTAGCAATGCATGTCGATAGCTACCTAGGTATCTCGCTATCCTGCTATCGAGAGAGCTCACACGCTGACCAATTCAGTTCCTCCATGATTCAAGATTCCATGTTTAGTATCTTTATTCCCTTTTGATACGAAACTTTTTTTCTGGGTCGGTGGAAGATATTTGTTTTATCCTCTTCCATCACCTGCTGATCACTGTCCTTTGCCACAGTCTAAATTACAGCGCGGAAACAGGCCCTTCGGCCCATTGAGTCCGCTCTAACCAGCGATCCCCGCATATTAACTCAATCCTACATGCACTTGGCTCATACCAAGCCAATTAACCAACAAACCTGTAGGTCTTTGGAGTGTGGAAGGAAACCAACAATCTCGGGGAAAACTCACGGGGGAACGTACGAACTGCGAACAGACAGCACCGTAGTCGGAATCGAACCGGGGTCTTCAGCTGCAAGCGTTGTAAGGCAGCAACTCTACTTGTGCGCTCATAGTTAGTATGTTTGCAACTGACACAAAAACAATGTTTACAGATGGCGGCGAATACGTTGAAAGGCGCACTATTTCAAAACCGGGCCAGGTGGTTCGTTCGGACCGACCGCTCACCGAGAATTGATCTTTGCGCAATCATGCTTGATTGATGAAAATGTTGCCAGCACTCGAGGGCCTGGGCTGCAGGGCTTCGTTGGACAGGTTTGGACTTTATTCCTAGGAGCACAGAGGCCTGAGAGGTGACATCTACAGGCGAAAATGGTATGAGGGGAATAAATGGAGTGAATGCACAGTCTATTTAACAGGGTAGGAAAATAAAGCACGATAGGGCATGGGTTTAAGGTGAGAGGTGTTAATGTTGATTATAAACGTGAGGGGCAACTATTTCATTCAGAGGGTTGAGGAAATGTGAAACAACCTGCCCAGAAACATGCTGAGACACACACAATGTGAAGGACATTTGGACGGGTACACGGTTTGGAAAGGTTTTCGGGGATATGGGCAAGCCGAATTAGATCAGATGGTCCATTTTAATCGACACGTGAATGTTGGGCGGCACGGCCTGTTTCCGCGCTATATGTGTCCATGCTTTATGATCTCTGCCATCGGGATGTATTAGACAGAACCATCGGGTGGTGGGTGAATACGTATTGATGAAACTGCGTTTCCCTGTTCAAAGCGGGTTATCCAACAATTGAGATGCATTGTTCGGCTCGTAAACAGTGGTGGTCATCAGAGCCAATGCAGTCGCCAGGCACCCGCTTGCTTGAATTGAGCCCCCAGCCTGATTTGGAATCCTCTTATCTCTGTTTGACTTGTGGTGATCACACTTGTCCTTCGTGTTCCGTTCAGGGTCAATAGACAATAGACAATAGACAATAGGTGCAGGAGTAGGCCATTCAGCCCTTCGAGCCAGCACCGCCATTCAATGCGATCATGGCTGATCACTCTCAATCAGTACCCCGTTCCTGCCTTCTCCCCATACCCCCTCACTCCGCTATCCTTAAGAGCTCTATCCAGCTCTCTCTTGAAAGCATCCAACGAACTGGCCTCCACTGCCTTCTGAGACAGAGAATTCCACACCTTCACCACTCTCTGACTGAAAAAGTTCTTCCTCGTCTCCGTTCTAAATGGCCTACCTCTTATTATTAAACTGTGGCCCCTTGTTCTGGACTCCCCCAACATTGGGAACATGTTTCCTGCCTCTAATGTGTCCAATCCCCTAATTATCTTATATGTTTCAATAAGATCCCCCCACATCCTTCTAAATTCCAGTGTATACAAGCCCAATCGCTCCAGCCTTTCAACATACGACAGTCCCGCCATTCCGGGAATTAACATAGTGAACCTACGCTGCACGCCCTCCATAGCAATAATATCCTTCCTCAAATTTGGAGACCAAAACTGCACACAGTACTCCAGGTGCGGTCTCACCAGGGCCCGGTACATCTTGCTTCAAAGCCTCAGATCAGGACATTAACCAAGTGTGAATCTCCCTTTTCATCCAAGGCATTCTGATTAGGACGACACCTAAATGTCTCTATTGTAAAACAGCCGGCACTTGCATTTCTTGATGAAACGGAACACATCCATCGACAAACCGCGGACCGCTGGTCTCACGGCGTCCGGACGCGCGATATCATTCCGTGAGAAATCCTCGCATATTTTCCGATTTTATGTTTCCTGAGTTTTTGCATCAGACTGTCATTATTCCGGCTCCCGCTCCGGGGGAAACACTGTGCTATTTGTGCGTCTCCTTTCATCAATCGGCAACGGTGCCTCAACAATTGCGTCCCGACCAGGTGGCCGGGGTTCGATTCCGATCACCGCAACGTTCCCAATGCACGGGAAATCTGCCTTCAGAGAGCACAGATACTTAATTCCGATAGCAATTCACGCATAGACTCAGAGTCATAGAATGATACAGAGTGAAAACAGGCCATTCGGCCCAACTTGCCCACACCGGCCAACCTGTTCCAGCTACACGACTCCCACCTGGCCGAGTTTGGCCCATATGCCTCCAAATCTGTCTGATCCATGTACTTGTCTAACTGCTTCTTACATGTTTGGACAGTTCCTGCCTCAACGACCTCCTCTGGCAGCTTGTTCCATACATCCACCATTCTTTGCGTGAAAAATTTACCCATCAGGTTCCTACTAATCTTTTCCACATTCACCTTGAACCTATAAATGATGCAGGAAGGGGTTCTGGAGTAAAATGGATCCCATAGGCAATTATTATTCACTGTGAGGTCGTCTGTGCATCGGGGATGGAATTTCCATTCATGACCCGTTGCCCTGTAAACGGACGTGCATTTTCCTGATCCCTTTATTGCAGATTCCCACCCCAGACGAGGACAGATCCCAACATGAACAGATAACATTTAACACCAAGTGACGCCACTCTGTTCACCACCCGCTCTCTGTCTATTCCATTCAGTGGAACCTCTCTCTTCACTCCCCATCTGTTCCTTCATGAGCTTCATCCAGTCCTCCCGTACAGGCAGACGGAACATCTTCACTCTGATCCCCAGCCATGCCCGACGCTACACAGGAACATTCACATGTTGCCATTGATCGGCCCCATCATTTACTTTCCAACTTTCTAATCATTGATGCCTTCTGCTCTGTCTCCTGGCCCCGAATCTAAAACTTACGTCAGCTGCATCTACGGATGCTGCATGACCCGCTGAGTTATGTCTCTTTATTCTAGATTACAGCGTCTGTATTCTCCTTTGACATGAAATATTTGTATTGTTTGATGACAGATTTGTTTCGTCGTCCATTAACTGCTGATTATTGACGTTTGCCACAGTCTCTGTATGTAGCCCGGTCTTCGATTGTGTTGATTTCCTGATAATTCGCCCTCATATTACGACTCAATGTTCCCCAACGCTTATCCAATCGGACCGATTACTGTGCCTTCGCTCGGTAAAACTGCAAATAGCTTAATAAGAGTTCCACTTCATCGACTGAGGTCAGACCTAATGGAAACCCCCGGTCTCCTCAGACCACTGCTGTGTTGATCTTTTCGTTGGTGCTTCGTTCTTAAATCTTTCTGAATGCCAGCAGGAGCACCACCAATAGATGATCGGATGACCAACGATAGCGACAAATGGAACGGCAGGCATACTTACTGGTCGTGTAGGCGTACTTACTACGTCGTGCTTAAGCCCTGCCGAGGGGGATGGACTGGGGGAGAGAGAGAGAGATGTTGATTTTAGTTACCTGTGCATTCCTGAGGCTAGATTGGTTGAATTCATCGCAAATGATGAACAGTACCATAGGGTTTGGTTCTTAAAGAGAGTTCATGACCGAGTATAATTCATCCGCTGCCACCTTGGTGTTGGCTTTGTGTGGTATGTGGACCGCCGACACGATGGTTGCGATGAATTGCCCCGGTCGATTAAATGGACTACACATAGTGAACGGGTATTAGAGACATAGAAACATAGATAAATAGGTGCAGGAGGTGGCCATTTGGCCCTTCGAGCCAGCACCTCCATTCATTGTGATCATGGCTGATCATCCACAATCTTTAAGCCGTGCCTGCCTTCTCCACGTATCCCTTGATTCCACTAGCCCCAAGAGCTCTGTCCAACTCACTTTTAAATGCATCCAGTGAATTGGCCTCCACTATCTTCTGTGGCAGAGAATTCCACGAAGTCACAACTATCTGGGTGATTATTTCTTTTGCACCTCCGTTTTAAATGGCCTCCCCTTTCTTCTTAGACAGTGGCCCCTGGTTCTTTCCTTTCCCGAATCTGACACCATCGAGATAATAATTTCCCTATTTGTTTTCGCCGCCAAAGTGGATAACCCCACATTTATCTATATTATACTGCATCTGCCTTGCATCTTCCCACTCACTCAACCTGTCCAAGTAACCCTGCAACCTCCTAACATCCTCTTCACAGTTCAAACCTCCACCCAGATTTGTGTCATCTGCAAACTTGCTAGTGTTACTTCTAATTCCATCATCCAAATCATTAATATATATGGTAAATAGTTGCGCACCTGCATCGAGCCTTGCGGCACTCCATTCGCCAGTGCCTGCCATTCTGAAAGGGACCCATTTATTCCCACACTTTGCTTCCTGTCTGCAAACCAATTATCTATCCATGTCAATAACCTTCCCCCAATACCATGTGCTCTAATCCTGCTCACCAATCTCCGTGTGGGAACTTACCAAAGCCTTCCTGAACGCCTAGATACACTACATTCACTGGCTCTCCATCCATTTTACTTGTCACATCCTCAAAAGAAATCAGAAGATATTCAAGCAGGATTTCCCCATCATAAATCCACGCTGACTTGGACCAATCCTTTTACTGCTATCCAAATGCGCCGTTATTACTTAATTCATATTTCACTCCAGCATCTTCCCCACCACCGATGTCAGGCTAACTGGTCTATAATTCCCCGTTTTCTCTCTCTCGCTCCTTTCTTGAAAAACGGGTTAACATTCGCTCCCCTCCAATCCACAGGAACTCACCCTGAGTCTATTGAACATTGGAAAATGATCACCCATGCGTACACGATTTCTAGAGCCATCTCCTTGAGTACTCGGTGATGCAGACCATCAGGCGCTGAGGATTTATCAGCCTTCAGTCCCACTGAACTAAGCTAACTGAACTATTTCGTGGCATAGTCAGCTTGTTCCATAAGGTTTTCCGTCGTGCTGTTTGACTCAATAACTATAAATAGAGTGGGATTGTGTGACTGGAAGACAGCCGGGGATGAGTCGTGAGTTGTCCTCTGATTGCTTTTCCACGGTTGGGCATAATTTAGAAACCAACCGCACTTGCTTGAATATAACATTTTATATCAAAGATTCAATTTGCCAACTGTTGCAAGCTGTGCGAAGTTCTATTTTTAGTTCCTCAGACACTGAAGCGCTGACTCTCATTTTAGTTCCATCCCGGGTGAACAATTCCTGGGCGTTGCCCAACTTCGAGCTTTTGGATAATGGGGACATCCGGTGTACAGATCGAGAACTGCTACCCAGCAGTCAATCAATTGATCATTTGGGGATAATTCCTCGCAGTGGGTAGTTTCCGCATTTCTTTTTCTAAATTTGGTGCCTCTGATCGTCATTACTGCTGCTCTGGAATCTGGAGAAGATACATGCTGTTGTACGACTGCTTTGTTCAGTTATTGATCACAGCACACCAGCTGCCTGCTGAGCAGTCGGCCAGGGTTTGATTACCTGTAACCGAGGTTTGCCCAAACCATGGGCAATCCGCATCCCTGGAGCAGCGGAGAATTCGTTCAGATCGCAATTAGCACACATTAATAAAAAGCAAGAATTTTTAATTCAGTTAAATGGGTTCCCTGGCCAATTATCACTCACTGTGAGCCGGTCCCTGGATCCGGGATGGAATTCTCCACCCGTCAGCTTTTCCCGGTAAACCCATGAAAGCATAGAAAAATAGGTGCAGGAGGAAGCCATTTGGCCCATCGAGCCTGTACGCACCGCCATTCATTGTGATCATGGCTGACCATCCACAATCAGTAACCCGTGCCTGCGTTCTCCCCATATTGCTTGATTCCACTATCCCCTCGAGCTCTATCCAAAACTCTTTTAAATTCATCCACTGAATTCGCCTCCACTGCCTTCTGTCGCAGAGAATTCCACAAATTCACATCTCTCTGGCTGAAATGTTTTTTTTCTCACCTCAGTTTTAAATGGCTTTCCCTTTATTCTTAGACTGTGGCCCCTGTTTCTGGACTCTCCCAACATTTGGGAACATTTATCCTGTATCTGGCTTGTCCAGTCCATTCATAATGTTATACGTTAAGATACGTTATAAGATCCCCTCTCATCCTTCTAAATTCCACCGAAGACAAGCCCAGTCTTCAATCTTTGCTCATACGGCAGTCCCGCCATCCCGGGGATTAACCTCCGGAACCTACGCTGCAGATGCCTCAGTAGCAAGGATGTCCTTCCTCAAATTAGGAGAGCAAAACTGCACACAATTCTCCAGATGTGGTCTAACCAGGTCCCTACACAACTGCAGAAGGACCGCTTTGCTCCTATACTTATTGCAGCTTTCCACAATTAACTAGGGCAGACCACAACATCCAGACAATATGTTCACACCCAGTGTCGTCAGTCTGTCCCCACCCTCCCCTGTCTATTTCTCTCTGTGGAAACGTTCTCCTCACTTCCCATTTGTTCCGTCAGGACCTTCATCATGACCTACCGAACAGACAGACGGAACATCTCATTCCGACTCTCAGCCATACACTATGCTACACAGCACATCCCATGTTCTCCCTGCCTGTCCCCATTATAGCTTTACCTACTTTACTACAATTCAGCTCCCTGTGCTCGACCTCGCTAGGAATCGGGCCGCAACGTCGAATGAGACCTGTTGCTTCACAGACCTGCTTGACCAGCTGAGTTCCTCCAGCGTTCTGTTGCAGGGTTCCAGATTCTGTATCTCTATTCTCTTTTGATACAAAACTAATTATTCTGTGTTGGTGGAAGATATTTGTTTTCCTCTTCCATCACCTGCTGATCACTGGCCTTTGCCACAGTCTAAACTTGGTTTAGAGATACAGCGCGGAAACAGACCATCCTTAGAACCGATCAAAAATCTTCTCACTTGTTTTTCTGTGCATTTTATCGACGGTACTGTGATTATACACTCAACTACTCAAATTAGGGGCTTGACCAATATTGGGACATCACATTAAATAATCCTTTAGGGGAAGGTCCTTATATATGGTAATTACGGGAGAGCACCGGTAAATGGTCAATTAGGGGAGGGCACCACAAATGGGGATTTGCGGGTGCACCGTTATTGAAGTATGGCGGGTGGATAAACAACAAATACGAAATTAGCGGAGGGAAACTGTAAATGTGGAAATAGGGGAGTGCTCCCGCAAATGTGAAACCAGGAGAGGGCAAACCTACGTAGAATTAGGGGAGGGCCCTGTCTGTTTCCGTGAATGTTCCTACTTCTCTCTGTGAGTATTCATCTCTCTATGTCTCCGTGTTTTCCCGTCTCTGTCCGCTGGTGTTCCTGGCTCTATGTGTGCTCCTGATGGTCTCCATCAAAGAGCTCCCACGGCGCGTGAGAAGATACACACAGGAACATACGCCCATCCACTCTTGTAAATAAGAATACAATGACCAAACTGGAGCCAGTAACATTATTCAGCATTGACCTGTTCCACTGTGTCCCTTCAGTGCATTCTATGTGTTCCCACGTCCAGGCTCGCCTCATCCATCCTGTAGGGATTGTTCCCTGTCGCCCTGTCCCTCGGCCACATTTCAGGGAAATTTTACCACCGAACTGTGCTTCTGCTCCCTGCCAACAAGCAGCAACAATTGAAGCAGGAGGATCCGATGCAGAGAGTTGTAAAAAGCTAGACAACGGACGCGGATGATATCTTACGCGACTGCTTTCAGTCAGCGGTCAGGGATTCTGCAGCTAACCTGAATGAGTGCGCCTCTGCCGTGACTGACTTCATCAACAAGTGAGTGGAAGATTGTGCCGCCGAAGTCAATCCGAGTGCTCCCCAATCGGAAACCATGGATGTATATTCACAGGTCCGATGCACACAAGTCAAACGATCCCAAGCTGTCTAAGGAGCCACGCTGTGGTCTCCGCAAAGCTATCAAGGATGCCAAGAGGCAATACCGGTTCAAACTTGCATCCCAGTACAATCTCTGGGTCACACAAGGAGAATGTGGCACGGTCTGATTAAGATAACTGGATGCAAAGAATGTTCAGCAACATCATTGGTGATGTGCAAGCCAAACAGATGAACTGAATAATTTCTATGCCCGCTTCGAGCTGAAGGACAACAGGGCGGTGACACCTGGCCCTTCAAACTACATTGTACTTCTCCCCAGGGTGGCTGTTGCTGATGTTAGAGCGGCCTTCCTGTGGGTAAACCCACGAAAAGCAACAGGTCCAGACGGAGTTCCTGGCCGTGTCTTTAGAAGCTGCGCGGAACAGCTAATACGTGTATTCGCGTACATCTTTATCCTCTCCCTACTCCGCGCTCAGGCACACAGCTGCATCGAGAAGACCACTATCATTTTGGTGCCGAAGAAACGCAAGACCTCAAGTTTAAACGATTACCGAACACTGGCCTTGGCATTCACCATCATGAAATGTTTTTGGGAGGCTTGTTATGGAACGCATTAAATCCAGTCTACCCAGAGGCCTTGGCCCACTGCAGTTCGCCTACCGCCACAACAAGTCCACGTACGATGACATCGCCCTCGCCCTACACATCCCCAGATCACCTGGCACCTACCTAAGACTCCTATTTAGAGACTAAGGTTCTGCCTTAAATTGCACTGTATCATCCAAGCTTATCATCAAACTCGCGGGACTATTCTGCATTTTGTCTTTTGCTCTTTGCTCTCTCTGATGTATTTGAGTTTGAGCTGTGCAGTATATCTGATCTGAGTGTAGAGCACGTAAAGATAAGCGTTTCACTGTTCCTCGATACATGTGACATTTATAGACCGTCCCTAACCTAACAATTTGACATCAAACAACCGTCATCAGAGCGGAAATGTTCGTACAATGAAGGAGACAAAGATAGTAGCTGTGACAAAGATGGTGTTTATATGCAAGAGAAAGCGATGAATAGTCGATAAGCACAAAAAATGCTGGACAAAGCGAAGAGAAGATGAGGAACGGGGACAGGAGGCAGAATACAGTTAAGTGCTGAAACTGAATTGTGGACCATAGTAATTGCCGGGATATCTGAAATACAAAAGTACAGCAAAATAAACGCAGAAGACTGAGATGACACCCGTGGAGTAACGAAAACGTATCGATTATCCGAAGCGAGTAACCTCACAAAATAACTGATATTCCAAAACAAATGCATAATTCGCACAACTCAAACGCACCTGAGTTGGACTGGAAATTACATTGCCATCGCACCTGAACATTGCTGCAAAATTAGTTCAAGCAGGACAATAGAAATGGGAATAGCCGATAATGCTTACTTATTGCTCAAACCGATTTGGTGGCTATTTTCCAAATGTTGTGGCTGCATAAACGAGCTATCTTCAACATGTGTCAACTAACATTTCTGAAAGCTGGATCTTTATACCCATCACCATCTGAGTGTAAAGGTCTTCCGTTCCAGTTCCTTGTAAATCTTGCCTCTCTTAACTTAACCCTCTGACCTCTGTTTAATGAAAGGAAGCATGCAGGTACAGCAGGCAGTGAAGAAAGCCAATGGAATGTTGGCCTTCGTAACAAGAGGAGTTGAGTATAGGAGCAAAGAGGTCCTTCTACAGTTGTACCGGGCCCTGGTGAGACCGCACCTGGAGTACTGTGTGCAGTTTTGGTCTCCAAATTTGAGGAAGGATATTCTTGCTATAGAGGGCGTGCAGCGTAGGTTCACTAGGTTAATTCCCGGAATGGCGGGACTGTCGTATGTTGAAAGGCTGGAGCGATTGGGCTTGTATACACTGGAATTTAGAAGGATGAGGGGGGATCTTATTGAAACATATAAGATAATTAGGGGATTGGACACATTAGAGGCAGATAACATGTTCCCAATGTTAGGGGAGTCCAGAACAAGGGGCCACAGTTTGAGAATAAGGGGTAGGCCATTTAGAACGGAGATGAGGAAGAACTTTTTCAGTCAGAGGGTGGTGAAGGTGTGGAATTCTCTGCCTCAGAAGGCAGTGGAGGCCAGTTCGTTGGATGCTTTCAAGAGAGAGCTGGATAGAGCTCTTAAGGATAGCGGAGTGAGGGGGTATGGGGAGAAGGCAGGAACGGGGTACTGATTGAGTGATCAGCCATGATCGCATTGAATGGCGGTGCTGGCTCGAAGGGCTGAATGGCCTACTCCTGCACCTATTGTCTATTGTCTATTGTCTATTTGATCCCCATTCTGGATAAATGACATAGTGCATCCACACTATGTATTCCTCTCACGATTCATACACCTTTCTAAGATTACCCCAGGCTTCTGCCATCCAAGGAGTATAGAAAGTAACTCTGCCCAGAGCTCGGGCCATACAAAGAATTGTGAGCGAAGCCTTGCTTTAACTAACGACGGTGATACCACAAATGGAAAAAAACTACATAGACGGAACCGAGAGCCACGAGTCACACGACAGAGAAACAGCCCAGCAACTATCTTAGTCTATGATTTCCAATTAATAAGTCCCATTTACCAGCACATGCTCCATAGACTATACTGCTTTGTCGTTAACTCATTTTAATATCGCGATACGTATCTCCAATTCGGTGCATAGATTGAAGTCATGATTTATCCCTCGAAAAAAGGGGCCTTCGAAGGACCGACAGTTGACCAGATCGTCTACCTTGCCGCCTTCACAATAGTACAGTCCCTACTCCATGGCGAATAGTTGTCTATGGAACAGATGCGCCACCATACTGCGAATTATGTTCTGCATTCCGTATCTTCCCTTTGCTTTATCTATTGTTATTGAGTTTGAACTGATAATATCTGTATGGCGTATTTAATCTCTTTGGATCGCGTGTAAAGCAACGTTATTCGTGCGCCTCGATACACGTGGTAATAATAAACCTGGCCCTGAAACCTGAATCTCAATGCACCTTTCAACTTATTTTTGTTTGTACCTTTGCAAACCAAGGAGGCCTCATAGTTAATAGAAGTATTGTATCATTAATCCTTTTACCAATGCACATCGGCATGACCCCAATTTTACATCGGGGGTCAATGAACGATTTGGGTTCGTACAGATCTCCAGTTCTCCAATTATAAAGACGCAGCTCCAAGTAGAACGGTGGACCGGAATTATGCAAGGTGGCTTGAGAAAATATTGTTAATTATTCCAAATACCCGGACAAATCGGGGTTTGGTAGAAATAATAAAACTACATTCAGTAAGATATTCTGTATCATGAACTATATTCTTCATTCTGTATTTCCCCTCCACCCGATCTATTGCACTTGGCTTCACACTGATTATTTGTGTGTGTGGAATATTTGAACTGAGTGAATAGCTTGCAAAATAAAGCTTTCCACTGCACCTCGTTACATGTGATAATAATAGACCCAACCTGACCAGACGACCTGAGATAAAGAACAACTCCGGTCAGACCGGGAAAGTCCGTACTGCGCTGCTCACTGACATTGTCTACGAGACACATAAATGGACTGTTGGACACAGCGCAAAGAGAAGGTGAAGCCTGGGGACGGGTTTAAGAAAACAAAAGAAATGCTGATACTGGGTTGCGGGCCATCTTAATTCCCCCGCATCTGAAATACAAGAGGAAGTCGGATATACTCAGATGACAGAAGACATCCACGGAGAGAAGGAATATATGTTATTTCAGAAGTTAATGATCTCAACAAAACTCCGACATTGACGAAAAACATGCAGTATGGTATCAATTTTCAAAAGAAAAGCACGCCATCATCGGTGCTGCTCTCCGGCGCACCTGAATATTGTTGCAGAATTAGTTCCTGCTCAACATTTATTGCTCAACAGTTACCTAGTTATTTCTTGCTACTGTCTAATTGGCGTCTGCATTTCCAAACGCTCTAGCTGTAGAACACTTCCCAACGAACTCCTCCGACTACGTGTCCCATGTACCCACCACCGTTGAAGTGTAAATTCCTCCCTTCAGTTTCCTGTGAATCTCGCCACTCTGACGTGGAGTGGCGCCTGATGCGGCACACAAACGAAAACAAAAAGACAATTGTCATGTCTCTTGTTATAACCTTGGAAAAGTACAGTAACAAGCGTATTGTCACGTTGCATAGCTGCTTGGATTGGGAACAACTCTGCCAAGACCGCGAGAAATTGCAGAGGGTTGTAAATATCACAGAGACCAAACCACTCATATTATACATCTACACTCCACGCTGCATAACATTATCCATACACCCAACATAATCAAAGACTTGGCCAATCCCGCTCAGTTCTTCTTTCCCCTACTCCAATCCGGCAAATGGTGGAGATGATTGAAAGCGCGCGTCACCAAACTTAGGAATAATTTCATTCTCTGCTCTATTTGGCTTATGAACGTTCCCTCCATAGGCTCGGGTACCATTAAATTCCCTCTACCCCATTATGGACATGGAACTTCGAAAATAGCGAAAGTTAGTCACCTATTTATCTCTTACTACTTTCGAGATGGCAGTTATATTTCCAAACGTTGTGACCTTACAAATGCCAGCTTCGAATCAACATATCTCAACGAACTCCTCTGATAGCTCGTTCTGTGCACAGATCGCCGTCTGAGTATAAAGTCTTCCCGTCAGATTCCTTGTAAATCTTCCCTTCCCACCATAAACCTATGATCTCTGTTTTTTGATTCCCCTTGCTGGGTAAAAGACTGCGCATTCACCAATTCTGTTCCCCTTGTACACCTATATAGCTCCTCTCAGCTTCCTGCGCTCCAAGGAATAACGTCCTAGTCTCTACCTATAGCTCGGCCCATACAAAAAACGGCAGCGAAGTCCTGCTCTAACTACTGACGGTAATACCACAAACGGAGCAACGTGCACACACTGGACAGGGTCAGAGTGTAGCACAGTAGAGAAACTGGCCAAGCACCTATCTATGTCTATGCTATCCATTTACTAAATACCATTTATTCGAACCTCATTCGCAGAATATTATGCCCTGACACTATATATTTAAGGAAGGCAGTCCTTACTTAAAATACGATGTAGAGACTGAAGTTGAGCTTTATCTCTCGGATGAAGGAGCTGCCAAAGGAACCACAAATGATCACATCATCTACGCTGTGCAGTTTGGACGAATACAAGTGAATTGAATGACACTGTAAATATAGGAGTCTGCGAGGCATGGACTGGATAGATATTGAAAGCATTGTACAACCGATATATGGGTGTTGACTTTCAGATACAAGTTACAGAGTGACTTGTGATGAGAAGTAATTTACGCTTGAAAAAAGATATGAACCTCCACGACCCTGTACACCATAAAATTAGTGAGGACAACTCATTACGTTAAAACAGGGCTGGAGCGAATGTGTTCGTAGCCAATAAGCAAATAAAAACCAATGTTATGGATTAATACAAGTTCAAGGTCAGTTCCCGTTTAATATTGAAAATGGGAATAGCCTCGCTCTTTAAATTACGCATTCAGCAGTGTACCTCTATGGGATAGAGGGTGGAGTTTCTATTATCTCCAAACGCCGGGACAGAGGTATCTTCATCTACTCTACCCCTGAATGCTCGATTTTATGACCAACAGTCCTCAGTCAGTGTGGGCAGGTTACACTTCCTCCAGGATAACACCGGAGCCCTGCATGGATTCGTTTTCAGTCCACTGCTATACCTCCTTTACCTGGAGTACAGACCCAAATCTGTACCAATTGTATGGAATTGAAAATAGTTGAGAACAAGTTGCATGCGTTACACCAACCAACAATCTGTCGCCGGGCAAGCACTTTGAAGCGACACCCAAGGAGGCACACTAACGCCTCTTCTACAGGTGGAGTCTGAGGAAATGCTGTATGTCAACATTAACTTTTACAGTGTTCTCGGGATGTACCGTGGACTGTAGACTGTCGGGTTAGACCACATTTTGGATCGGGTACATGTCTGTCTAGCCGGCGAGAAATTGGAGGGAGATATAAATGTCGGCTACTACATCACACGTTCTACCATTGACTCCATGTGCACATCACGTTGCCTCGAAAAGAAAACGGCCAACGTAATCGAAGAATTGTCCACACCTGTCACTTCTTCTTTCCCCTATTCAAGTCATGTACACGGTGTAGAGGCTTTTAAGCGAACACTACCGGATAAAGGTATTTATTCACAAAATGCTGGAATAATTCAGCAGGTCAGGGAGCATCTCAGGAGAGAGCGAATGAGTGACGTTTCGTGCAGACCCTTCTTCAGACTGATGGCAGGGGGGCGGGACAAAGGAAGGATATAAGTGGAGACAGGAAGATAGAGGGAGAACTGGGAAGGGGAGGGGAAGAGGGGGACAGAGAAACTATCTAAGTTGGAGAAGTCAATGTTCATACCGCTGGGCTGCTAGCTGCCCAAGCGAAATATGAGGTGCTGTTTCTCCAATTTCCGGTGGGCCTCACTATGGCACTGGAGGAGGCCCATTACAGAAAGGTCAGACTGGGAGTGGGAGGGGGAGTTGAAGTGCTCAGCCACCGGGAGATCAGGTTGGTTAAGGCGGAGTGAGTGAAGCTGTTGAGCGAAATGATCGCCGGGCCTGCGTTTGGTTTCGTCGATGTAAAGAAGTTGACATCCAGAGCAGAGGATACAATAGATGAGGTTGGAGGAGGTGCAGGTAAACCTCTGTCTCACCTGGAAAGACTGTTTGGGTCCTTGGATGGAGTTGAGGGGGAGGTAAAGGGACGGGTGTTGCATCACGTGCGGTTGCAGGGGGAAGTGCCCGGGGATGGGGTGGTTTGGGTAGGAAGGGACGAGTGGATCAGGGAGTTACGGATGGAACGGTCTCTGCGGAACGTAGAAAGGGGAGTGGATGGGAACCTTCCTTCCTTCGTCGTCGTCCCCCCCGGCATCATTCTGAAGAAAGGTCTCGACCCGAAACGTCACCCATTCCTTCTCTCCTGAGCGGCTGCCTGACCTGCTGAGTTACTCCAGCATTTAGTGAATAAATACCTTCGATTTGTACCAGCATCTGCAGTTATTTCCCTACACTACCGGATAAAGCATTAGCTTATTTTCCTTCGTAATCACGGTTCTAAACGGTCCCTCCATATACTAGGGTACTGTTCAATTCGCCTCTACGCCATTGCGGATATCAGAAGGTATCTCAAAATGCTGGAGTACCTGAGCGGGTCAGGCAGCATCTCAGGGGAGAAGGAATGGGTGACGTTTCGGGTCGAGGCCCTTCTTCAGACTGATGTCAGGGGAGGGAGCGGGACACAGATAGGATGTAATAGGAGACAGGAAGACCGTGTGAGAACTGGGAAGGGGAGGGAAAGAGAGGGACAGAGGAAGTATCTGAAGTTAGGGAATCAATGTCCATACCGCTGGGGTGTAAGCTGCCCAAGCGAAATATCCTCTGTCATTGCGGATACTAGAAATTGTCGAAGTAATTGATGCACTGCAATAGGGTCCAATGCTTCGAACTATATTCCGCACTCTGTATCTTCCACATTGCTCTATCTCTTATCATAGAGTTATCGAATCCTACAGCACGGTAACAGCCCTTCTAGCCAGATTGCCCATGCCGACCAATATGCCCCATCTACACTAATCACTCCTCTCCGACTTTCATCCACATTACTCTAAATCTTTCCGATTCATGGTGGAGTCTTACTGTCTTTGTCACAATTACTGCCTCAAATACCTCCCTGGCAGTTCATTTTCTTTGTAAATTCATATCCCCACCATCTTATGTTTTCGAGTTTGAACTGCTACTGTCTATTTATGGTATATCTGATGTGTCTGGATACCATGCAAAACAAAGCGTTTTACTGTAGCTCGGCACATGTAACAATAATAAACTTAAACCTGAATCTAAAACCTAAAACGCCTCTCATTTTAATTGTTTCCAACAACGCGATCCCAGCGGGATCTTTCATAGCTCACAGAAGCATTGCATCATCCATTGTTCCAGACGTGTACTTCTGCACACTTAAATACTATGTTTTGCACAAATTATATGCTTTGTATTTTCACAGAACTCAAAATCTCAAACTGCACTTGTCCGGTTCGATGGAGAGCAGAATTAAGCAATGTGGCTTGAGTAAATGTTGTTCATGTTCACAAATATATGGACAATTCAGGGATTAATGGAAATAGCCAACAATAATCAGCATTCTATATCTTCCTCCTCGCTGCATCTGCAGGACGTTAACTGATTGTAACTATGTATGGCTCATCTGAACAATGGACAGCGTGCAAAGCGACGCTTTTCACTGTATCTCGGAACATGAGGCCTGGCTGAACCTCACCTAGGCTAATGATCTGACGTAAGTAACATCTATGATGTCTATTAAGATTGTCCATGTATCACAAACAGTATTGATATGCAAAGTAAGGTGTTGAATGTGGGTTAACCACAAATTAACTGTTGGACAAATGCGAAGACAAGGTGAGGAGTGGGCACAGGAGGATGATCACGCAAAAACACCTGATACCGTATAAGGCGCCGTACTAATTGCCGGGTATCTGCAATACAGGTGTAAATACATCTAGAAGGTTCCGATGACGTACTTCCAGGAAGGAAAGTCATGTAATGTCAGAAGAGAATTACCTCATCAAAGATCGTACCTTCTCCCCAGCACCCTCTCTGCGTCAATTCTTAATTTCAGGTTCTTTGTAAATCTTGCCCCTCTCACCTTCAACCTATGATATCTGATTTTTGATACCACAAACGGAGCAACGTCGGGATGCATCACAGCCTGATTTAGATATAGTTCTGCCCAAGACGACAAGAAATTGCCGAAATGTTGTCGGTTGTGCCCATATATAGTATGACTGATCTGATCTGAGTGGATGGCATGCAAAACCACGCTTTTCGCTGTAACTCGGTACATGTGACAATAATAAATCTAGCATAACCCAAACCAACCTACTGTCTGGAGATAAGTAACAACTGTGATCAAAACGGAAATATAAGTACTATGATGGGACAAAGATTACCCGCGTGACACAGCCGATGTTGATGTACAAGGGAAGATGACGAATCGCTGTTAACCGCAAATGAACAGTTCGACAAATACCAGAGAAGGTAAGGTGTGGGGGCAGGAGACAGAATAGAGTAAAATGCTCACACTGTATTGTGGACCGCAGTTATTGCCGGGCATCTGAAACAAAAGAGGAAAAAAGGATAAACCCAGAAGATTCGGAAGACTTCAGCTTGAGGGGACAACTATCTCATGTCAGAAATGAATGACCTTATCAAAGCTCCGATCTCGTCGAAACTAATGCCCGCTCTGCTATTGTTTCGCGAAGCATACGCCCGCAAAATATTGACGTTGCACCGCCCTCTGAATTAGCGTGTAATCCGGTTCATCAGCGCACCTCAACATTGCTGCAGAATCAGTTGCTGCCCAATATTTATTACTCAGCAGAAATAAGATCCAAGATGGCTGCGCCGCCATGCGGCTGCGGCTCGCCGGCAGTCTGTTTGTCTCTTTTCTTTTTTTGTCTATGTGTTAGTGTTAGACATGTGTCGTAGTCTATTTTAACTGTGTATATATGGGGGCGGAGGATCCTTTCTTTTTAAAAAAAAAAATCTCTTCCTCGAGACGCGGCTCGGCCGCGGGACCTTCCATCACCCGGCACGGCTCGGCCGCGGGACCTTCCATCACCCGGCACGGCTCGGCCGCGGGACCTTCCATCACCCGGCACGGCTCGGTCGCGGGACCTTCCATCGCCCGGCACGGCTCGGTCGCGGGTCCTTCCATCGCCCGGCGCGGCTCGGCCGCGGGACCTTCCATCTCCTTGCGGGGGCTGCGCGAGTCCGGAGCCACGGTCGCCTCGGCAGAAGTCGAACTATCTGTCCGTGAGAGAAGCATGGGGGAAGAGAGAAGGTTTTTTTTGCCTTCCATCACAGTGAGGGGGTGTCTGGAGGAGTCACTGTGATGGATGTTTGTGTTAAAATTGTGTGTCTTGCGTCTTTTACTCTGTACTGTTGTGGCTGTGTGGCAAATGATTTTCGTTCAATTTATTTTGAATGACAATAAAGGTAATTCAATAACCAAACGTGGCTGCCTATTGCAACTGCCGAGTTGCCCATACAAGGAAATAGTGGTGAACCCTGCTATAACTACTGACGGCGATACCACGTGTGGAGAAACGTGCACACACCGGCCCAATAGCCATTGAGTCACATTGCATAGACATAGGCCGAAAAACTGTCTGTGTGTATGCTGTTCAATTACTAAATCCCATCTACAAGAACTTAGTCCGCAGAATATTATGTCCTGGCGCTATCTTTTTTAAGGAACGGGATACGTACCTTCGACTCGGGCAGAGACAGAATTCGAGACATCCGTCGCATCAAGCGGCTCTCGATGGCGAACAGTTGATCAGATCATCCATTCTGCGCAGCTCGTAAGAACGATAAGTGAATGTATTGACCCGACATCGAGACTTCTGCGAGAACTTTGCAGGATAGATGTTGAGAGAATGACAGTCGCCTATGGATGATCACTTTCGGATTATCGTTTAGGATAAGAATTCACCTTGGAGTGACTGAGGTCAGATGTAAAATATTCCCGCAGATGTATCTGAATCGTAGGCAGTATTATCTACCACAGAAAACAAGAATGACCATTTATGAAATGCAGACAGGGTTGGGGCGAAGATCTTTGTGAAAATAGGGAAATAAAAACTAATGTGACCTGGGTGGAAATGAACATGAAACCAAGAATAGGTTGTAATTATGATCTTGTACTCCAAACATACTTGAGCTGGGCATTGTGCGTGTGACCGTGTGTACCTGTGTCTGGTGGGGAAGGGGTGGCTGTTATCTCCAAACTACGAGACCTAGGAATCTGCTCGCCTCCGCCACTGCTTCCAAGGCTCTAATGCCCAAGGACCTCAGACAGTGAGGATAATGGACACCATCTCCTCCATAATAACTCTCCACATCGGTGCCCTGCAAGGATGCGGTCTCAGTCCCCCACTATACTCCCTTTACACTCTCGATTGTACGGACAGATTTATCTTTAATTACATCTACAGGTTTGCTCACAACATCACTGCGGTGGGTCTAATCAGGAAGAATGACAATAAGGAGTACGGGAAGGAGATAGAGAAATAAGATACATGGTGCCAAGACAATATTCTTTACCTCAAAGTCAGCAGGGTGAAGGAGCTAGTTATTGACTTCAGGAAGCAAGGTACAATACATGCCAAATCAGCATCAATGGTGCAGAAGTGGAAATGGTTGACATTTCCCCTTGGTGTTAATACTATCAAGGCCTATCCTGGATGAAACACATAGAAGCAACAACCCGAAGGCGCACTGACGTCTTTTGGGAAGAATATTTTTATGGACAATGTGGAAGACTAATATGACCAGTTATGGAAATGTATATGAGACCAAGCCAAGTGTGATAATTATGATTGAATGTCTAAACAAACCTGAGCTTGGCATTGTGCGTGTGTGCCTGTGTTTCCCCTTGGAGATAGACAACGCAGAAACGTGGTGTCAGGACAATAACCTCTCCCTCAATGTCAGCAAGTGCTCGTCATTGACTTCAGGAAACGCGTTGAAGTACGTGCCACAATCAGCAACGATGATGCAGAAATGGAAATGGTAGAGAGCATCACGTTTCTTCGAGTTAATCCCACCAAAGATATGTCGTGGACCAACTACATGGATGCAACAGGCCAGAAGCCCCGCAGAGATATACCGAAGAGACATAGAAAAATTGGCATGTCTCCAGTGACTCTTCCAAACTTCTATAGGTGCACCATAGAAAGCATTATGTAGGGCTGCATCACAGCTTGATTTGAGAAAATCTGTGCCTAGGAACGCAAGCAGTTGCAGAGATTTGTAGATGTAGCCCAGTCCATCACACAGCGCAGACTTCTCACCACTGATTCTATCTACACTATACGCTGCCTCGGAAAAGCCGCCAATGTAATCAAAGACCCGTTCACTCAGATCATTCCCTCTTCTCCCTGCTCCAGTCGGCAGAAAGTACACATGCGTGAAAGCGCGCACAACCAGCAGCTTCTTCCCGTCCGTCATCGGGCTTCTTAATGGTCCTTCCATAAGCGATTGTACTGTTTAATTCACATGTCGTAATTGGACCTTGTCTCTGGAGCTGATGCGCTGCATTGCTGAAACTGTATCCGTACTCTGTACCTTCCCCTCTCTATATCTATGGTACTTGAGTTCGAACTCATTGTACCTGTGCATGGAATAGCTGCCTGGATAGTAAGCAAAGCACAATTTCTTCTTTCACTGTACCCCATGTAACAATAATAATCCTAATCCTAAACCTACACCTGCAATCATATGTGCCTCGCATCTTCATTGTTTACAACTCCGCCAAGCCAGTGGGAGGTCTCAAAGGTTATGGAAGTATTGCAACATCTACCTCTCCAACTGTGCACTCCAATGTTTAAACGAGAATTTCTGCATCCGCTCGAATGAATCTTTTGTGTTTTTACAAAACTCGTATACTCAACTGTCCATTTCCGATTCTTAGGACAAACGTTGAGCGGAATTATGCAATGCGGCTTGCGCAGATGTTTTTTATTCTTACAAATTTACAGATAAATCAGGGTTTGAAGAAATTAAAGTACGATATGCAACATGATATGCTCTATCATGTACTATAGTTTGCTCGTGTATCTTCCTCTTTGCTCTATCTATTGTACAAGATTGAACTGTTTGCAAATATATATGATACATCTGAAAAGAGCTGGTAGCAAGTGAAACAAATAATTCCACTGGACACCAGTACCCGTGACACAGACAAACCTTACATACGATAACCAACCAAATGATTTGAGGTGAGTAAGAACCATGACTAGAGCGGTAATGTTCGTACCCTGATGGAGACTAAAATTGGAGCCGATGCTGGTACGCTGGAGAAGGTGATGGAAGGTTGTTAACAACAAATGAACTGTTAGACCAATGCAGAAAAAAGGTGAGAAGAAGGAATGGGAGGAGCAACACAGTAACATCATTGATAATGTAAAGCAGATCGTAGAAATTGCCGCGCTTCTAAAACAGAAGAGAAAGACAGG
>NW_027601311.1:387011-395500 GCF_053455715.1 Rhinoraja longicauda
GTTCGGTAACAACACACGCCGGTAGATCCGCGGCCACTGGTTCAGGAGATCGATCCAATTATTGACCAACAGGTGGAGGAATCCGACTGTGACAGACTCCACAGCGAGACGTGTCCACAGGAGCGGGTGTTCACTCTGATCAATAACTCAGACACAGTGAACTTCACAATGTAAACCTCTCCCAGTCACACCGTCCCGGAGAGCTGCCTGTCCCGAGCACTGGGACAACTCTGTGCAAGGTCCCACTGAAGGCAAGAACAACATTCTAGTGGGTCCCGGCAGTGGGAGAAAAAGAGGGTTAGTTTCGGCTGTCTGAAAATGAGAAAAATCACAGCGTTAATTCAAAAATATTTCACTGAGTGGATTGATATAATATACACATTCTTACACAACGATCATCAGTTGGGAATATTGTAACACGATCAGAATCAGGTCAACCAACACTGGTTAACGGACGGAGTTATAAATCTTGAATTGTTCTGTTCACTTACCAGGGACTCCAACGGCAGCAATGATCACGTACAAGATTTTCTGCACGGCGTAATATTCCAGAAGCTTTTCCCACATGTTCTCTGACCAGCGACGTGTCCCCGTGAACTACCGGTAATCTCTCGGAATGAAATGC
The DNA here is from genome assembly GCF_053455715.1 of Rhinoraja longicauda. NCBI lineage: Eukaryota > Metazoa > Chordata > Chondrichthyes > Rajiformes > Arhynchobatidae > Rhinoraja > Rhinoraja longicauda. Next base: position 387,637 of record NW_027601311.1, read on the forward strand.
CGGGGCAGAACATTCCCGGAGATTTTATACCATTTTACGTCTCCACCGGGACAGTGAAGTTTCAACAGAATTAAAAATAGAGCTTTTGAAATGATTCGCAAACAGATGACATCAGGCAAGTGAAATCCCTGCTGAGACAGGTCGTGATTTATTCAGGGAATTGATTGAGAAACTCCAAAGACTGGGAATTGTGGCGATACTGGGGGATGGAAATTGGGAGCGGCATTTTTCCAGCAAAGGGGATATTGGTTCAAACTCCATCTGGTCCAACTCTCCACCTCGTGTTGTTTATCTGATTTCCTTCACTCAGCAAGGCAATCCCAAATTCAAGGGACCGTCTCAAGGCTTCTGGTGCCCAGTTTAAAGGTGGACTAGACAGCCTTTGTCAGCGTGATGAATTAGTTCAACAGATCACATCAGAGTAAAATGGCCCGTCCACTCTGTTTTAACACTCAATGTGATCGCGGCTGAACTGATTGTAACCTCAACCCCACACTCGCGGCGACCCCCAGTGAGCATTTAGTCCTTGCCTGCCTGGAATGGATCTGGCTTTGCCTTGGGACAACAACATTCTCTACCTTCATCACCTCTGAGGAGGAACGACCCAAAGACTCACGACACTCAGTGAACAGAACCATTGCCGCCTCAGAATTGTCTTAAAAGTAGAACACACGGCGAATGATGCATCATCTCTCCCCTCTCTTTCTCTCTCTCCATCTTTACTGCTATTCTCTCTCTGAACTGTTATTCTCGCCCCTACACTCTCTATTCTCCCTCTCTGTGCTGCCCGCTCTCTGCCAACCTCTCTCCCCTCCCACTCTTACTGCATCTCTCCCTCCTTCTCCCTGTATCTCTCTAATGCTTCCCTCTCCCCCTTTTGCCAACCCACTCGCTCTGAACTCCCCTCTCTCCTCATTTTTCCCACTCTCCCTTTGATCGTTCACTCTCCCTCCACCTCTTCTCTCGTCTTCTCCTCTATCTCTCCCTTTTATCTTTGTACGACCGATTTCTCTATCCATTTCCCCACTTCTCCATCACTTACCATCACTTCTCTTTCCAAAGCCTTTCTTGACAAGTGCAGTTAAAACGGTTAGCCACCATGGGATGTAACAGCTGTCCCAAAACCCCCTCCCTCACGCTCGAGAAGCCCTTCCAGGTGAGACAGATGTTCACCTGCACCTCCTCTAATCTCATCTACTGCATGTGGTGTTCCAGGTATGGCCTCCTTTACATCGGCGTGGTGAAATGGAGACTCGGTGACCGTTTTGTCGAACACTCACCCTCGTTCTGCTAAGGCTTGCCATATCTCCCCGTTGCAAGCCATTGTAACTCCCCCTCGCACACTGACCTTTCTGTCCTGGGCCTCCACCAGCGCCAGAGAGGTTACATTAAAACAGAAAGAACGCCGCTTCATAGTCCGCTTGGGAACCTTGCAACCTAATGGTATGAACATTAGCAAATGCCAGGTAACTAACGTGCAACTTCCCGCTTTTCCCTCGCTCTATCTCTTCCTTCACGCGGACTCGCACTTGTTAATCCCCTCCACCTCCATCTTCAACCGATATTCCCTCCTCTCTCTTTATAATTCCAACCTGCTCAATCCTTATCTCGCAACTTTTATCTTTTAGCCTCTGGTCTCAACCACCTAACTATTAAAACGGTATTCACCCACTCATCGTTCAACTCGCTTTGTCCTGCTGTTCCAGCCTTCTCCACCTTCCCACCACAATCAGTCTGAAGAAGGGTCTCGAACCGAACTTCACCCATCCATGTCCTTGGCAGGCTTAGCCAGTTCAGCGTGCCCTCTACAACTCTCACCAACTTCGACAGATGCACCATAGAAAGTATTTTATCAAGATGCATCACAGATTGGTTTGGGAACAGCTCCATACAAGAACGCCAGAAATTGCTGCGAATTGTCCAGACCATCACACAAAGCAACCTCCCTTATATTGACTCAATTTATAAACCACGCTTCCTCGGCAAGGCCAGCAGCATAATCAAGGACGAGTCGCACCATTGCCACTCCTGCTTCTCCTCTGTCCCATCAGGTAAAATGCACAGAAGTGTGAAAATGCACACCTCCAGTTTCAGGGACAGTGTCTTCCCAGCTGTTATCAGGCAACGGAATCATCCCACCACAACCAGGAAGCAGTGCTGAACTACTATCCACCTCTGTTGATCCTCGGACTATCCTCGATCGGATTTTGCAGGCTTTACCTCGCACTGGACGTTATCCCCTTATCGTGTATCTATACTCTGTAAATGGCTCGACTGTAATGAAGTATTTTGTTTCCACTGACTGGGCAGCACGCAACAGTCTTTTCACGGTACCTCGGTACACGTGACAATAAACTGCACTGAACTGACATACTCAACTAGATTTCTCCAGAGGTGTAGCCTGACTCGCATTGGATATTGATTGTGTGTGACAGTGTGAGTGTGCGAGTCCGTGCAAGAGTGTGCTAGCACGTGTATGCGAGTGTGAATGTGTGAGATTGTGCACATGAGTCGGTGTGTGTGTGTATGCGTTATTGTATGCGGTTGCAGGAATTTCAATGATTCAGTGATACCTTTTTATCACGTACCCAGGTAGAGTGAAATGCTTAGTTTTGCAGACAACCCGGTAACATCATGTAGAAGACCTCACCTAGGCGATATAAAAGTGTCGCCACATTTTGACGCCGGCAAAGTTACAAACGTTGGCCGGATAGATGTATCTCCAGCCTGCCGCCGCACCGCGGGTCGCCCCTTCGTTCTTGGCGGCCTTCCTCGCTCTCCGACGGTCCGCCTCGCACTCTGCGGTTCCTCGCGGCTCCCACCTCGCTCCCGAGCCTCGGTTCTCATCGCCATCCGCGGTGGGCGAGCCGGGCCGACCGGGCCGACTGAAGGGCTTGGCCCCGGTCACCGGGAACACTCCCGGCCACTCTGCGCTGCGCTGCTCGACGCGAACATCCAAGGATACACTCAATCGCAAAATATCCACGTGTGCTTGCGGGTCTACGTGTGAGAGAGCGGTAGAGTTTGTAAGTGTGCCTATATTTGTGTGTGTGTGTGTGTGTGTCTGTGCGAGTGCGTGAGTGTGCGTGTGAGTGTGTGAGCATCAGTAAGTGTGGATGGAAGTGCGATTGAATGTATCTGTGTCTCTGAGTGGGAGAGTGCATGTGGGTTTGTGAAGGACAGTGTTTGCGTCTGTGCGTGTGTGTGGCTGTTTGTGAGAATGTGAGAGAATATGTGGGATGTGAGTTTGTCAGAGTGTTTGAACATGTAATTCTTTGATAGTGTGTGTGTGTGTGTGTGTGTGTGTGCGTGTACGTGTGTGGGAGAGTATATGATGGTGTTGTCAGAGAATGTGTTCATGTGTAAGTGTGTGCGAAAGAGTGCGTGTCTCTTCGTGCTAGTGCGTGTGAATATCTGTTAGTGTGAGTGCATGTGTACGTGTGATTGTATGTGAGAATGTGTGAGAGTATATTTGATTCTTTGTGATTGCATTTGAGAGATTGTGTGTGTCTTCGTGCGCGGCTATGTGTGTGTGCGTGTTTGACTGTGTTTGAGGGTGTGAACATGTGTGTTTGTAATGATGTAATGGCATACTGTGGGTTTTAGTGACGACGTGACACGGTGTGGGGCATTACTGATGGAGTGACACACTGTGCAGTGGAACTGATGGAGTGACACAATGTATGGTAGATTAACACACTGTGGGTTGGTACAGATGGAGTGACACACTTTGAAGTTGTATTGATGAAGTCACAAACTGCGCAGCAGTACTGATGGAGTGACACACTGTGCAGTGCACTGATGGAGTGACACAATGTAGGGTAGTACTGATGGAGTGACACAATGCGCTGTAGTACTGATGGAGTGACCCCAGTTGATGCAGTACGGGTGGATTAACATACTGTGGTTTGGTACAGATGGAGTGACACAATTTGCAGTAGTACTGATGAAGTGACACACTTTGCAGTTCTTCTGATGGAATGATACACAGTGGGGCTCAACTGATGTAGTGACACACTGCGGGTAATACTCTTGGAGTGGCACAATGTGTAGTACTGTTGTTATGACAAACTGCGGAGTAGTACTGACGGAGTGACACTCAGTGGAATAGCACTGATTTAGTGACAAATTGTGAGGCCATTGCATGAGTACCACCACGCAGTTTGTCACTCCGTCAATACTACTTCAGTGTGCAACTACATCCCGTGGGGTAACACTGATGGAGTGACACGCTGTGGTGCGGTACTGATGGAGTGACACACGGTGCGTATTACTGATGGACTGACACACTGCGCGGTTGTACTGACGGAGTGAGATACTTCGGTGTAGTGCTGATTGAATGACACACTTGGGGTAGTGTGGACAGAATGGCGCACAGTGGGCTAGTACTGAAGTATTGACCCAATCTTTGGTGGTACTGTCGGGTCGCACATTGTGGAATGGTAAGGACTGACGGTGGGGCAGTACAGATGGAGAGTTACACTGAATGGTAATACTAATTGAATGAGTCTGTGTGGTTGTACAAAATGGAATGACAAGCTCAAGGCAGTACTGATGGAGTGCATCACTGTGGTGTAATACTGATGGAATAACATATTGCAGGGTAGTATTGATGGAGTGACACGCTCCAGTGTTATACTGATGGAGTGTAACACTGTGGAGTAGTACTGGTGTAATGACGTACTGTGGAGGTGTATTGATGGAATGACACACTGTGGGGTAGCACGGATGTAATAGCACATTCTGTTGGAGTGACGCAGTAATACTGATGGACTGACACGCTCTGCGGTAGTACAGTTGCGATGAAAAACTGTGGTGAAATAGTGATGGAATTACACACTATGGAGTCGCTGCGATGGGTTAGCACACTGTGGGGTAATGCGGATGGAATGGCAGATTTGAGGTAGTCCTGATGTTGTGAAACACTTTGGGGAGTACTGATGGAAGAACATACTGCGGGGAGCATTGATGGAGTGACACGTTCTAGGGTTGCACTGGAGTGACATGATGTTGGGCCGTGCTGATGGAGTGCAACACCATGGAGTTGTATTGATGCAGTGAGACACTGTGTCGTTTCACCGACGGAGTGACACACTGAGCGGTAGTACTATTGTGATGACAAACTGTGGTGTAGTACTAATGCGGTGACAAACTGAGCGGCAATACTGATGGAGTGACACAATTTGTGGCAGCACTTATGGGGTGACACTCTGGGATGGTCCTGATTGAATGATAAACATCGGGTAGTACTAATGGAGTGAGACATGGTGGAGAAATACTAATAGAGTGAAACTGTGGGGAATTACTGTTGGAGTGACAAAGTGAGGTAGGGCTGATGGAGTGACACACTGTGGGGAATACTAATGGAGTGACACTGCGAGGAAGTACTGATGGGTTGACACTGTGGGGTAGTACTGATGGAGTGACACGCTGCGTGGTATACTGATGGAGTGATAATCACTGGATTGTACTGATGGAGTGACACACGGTGGCGTAGTACTGATGCGACGATAACACGAGTGATATTCCTGATGGTGCGACGCTCTGTGCGGAGGCACTGGTGGAGTGGCACAATGTAGGGTAGTACAAATGGAGTAACAAACAATATTTTAGTGCTGATGCAGTGGCACACTGTGGGTAGTGCTGGTGGAGTGACACACTTTGAGGTAGTACTGATGGAGTGACACACTATGTGGCAGTTCTGACGCAATGGTAAACTGTGGGATAGTACTGATTGAGTGACACCCTGCGGTGTAGTACTGTTGGGGAGACATATTCCAGGGTAATACTGGTGGATTGTAACACTGTGGGATTGTACTGATGGAAGGACTCATTGTGTAGTACTGATGGAGTGACACACCGTTGGATGGTACTGATAGAGTGACACCCTGTGTGTTAGTACTAATGGAATGATACACAACTTGGTACTGATGTTGAAAAACACTGTGGGTGTGTATTGATGGAATGGTATATAGTGCGGTAGTACCAATGAAGTGACACGCTCTGGGTTTGTACTGATGGAGTGACATAGTGTGTTCTAGTAATGATCGTCTAACACACCGTAGGCTTGTATTGATGGAGTGATCACCTGTGGGGTAGTATTGATGGAGTGACACAATGTGGGCAGTACAGATGGAGCAATACACTTTGGGGTTGTACTAGTAAAGTGACAAACTGTGGGCAGGTACTGATGGAGTAAAACATTTTGGTGTATTACTGCTAGAGTGACCCAGTGTGCGGTAGTACTGACGGAGGAACAAACGATATGGTAGTACTGATGTCGTGGCACACTGTCGGATAGTATTAATGGTGTGAAACTAAATGGGGCAGTACTGATGTAATGACACATTATAGTGTAGTTCTGATGGAGTGACACATTGAGGGGGAAACTGATCGAATGGCGCACTGTGGGATAATACTGATGGAATGACTATCCATTTGCTAGTACTGATGCAATGGCATTCTATGGGATTGTACCGAATGAATGACACGTTGTGATACAGTAATGATGAAGTAACCGACGATGTGGTAGTACTGATGGAGTGACACGCTGAGCACATGGTATTGGAGGTAGGGTACTGACATGGATAGAAAGTTGGTTGACAGACAGAAAGCAAAGAGTGGGGGTAAATGGGTCCCTTTCAGAATGGCAGGCAGTGACTAGTGGTGTACCGCAAGGCTCGGTGTTGGGACCGCAGCTATTTACCATATACATCAATGACTTGGATGAAGTGATTAAAAGTACCAATAGCAAATTTGCCGATGATACAAAGCTAGGTGGCAGTGTGAACTGTGAACAAGATGCTATGCGGTTGCAGGGTGACTTGGACAGGTTGTGTTAGTGGGCGGATGCATGGCAGATGCAGTTTAATGTAGATAAGTGTGAGGTTATCCACTTTGGTGGTAAGAATAGTAAGGCAGATTATTATCTGAATGGTGTCAAGTTAGGAAAAGAGGACGTACAACGTGATCTGGGTGTCTTAGTGCATCAGTCACTGAAAGGATGTATGCAGGTACAGCAGGCAGTGAAGAAAGCCAATGGAATGTTGGCCTTCATAACAAGAGGAGTTGAGTATAGGAGCAAAGAGGTCCTTCTGCAATTGTACAGGGCCCTAGTGAGACCGCACCTGGAGTACTGTGTGCAGTTTTGGTCTCCAAATTTGAGGAAGGATATTCTTGCTATTGAGGGCGTGCAGCGTAGGTTAATTCCCGGAATGGCGGGACTGTCATATGTTGAAAGACTGGAGCGACTAGGTTTGTATACACTGGAATTTAGAATGATGAGAGGGGATCTTATCGAAACGTATAAAATAATTAAGGGGTTGGACGCGTTAGAGGCAGGAAACATGTTCCCAATGTTGGGGGAGTCCAGAACCAGGGGCCACAGATCAAGAATAAGGGGTAGGCCATTTAGAACAGAGATGAGGAAAAACTTTTTTAGTCAGAGAGTTGTGAATCTGTGGAATTCTCTGCCTCAGAGGGCAGTGGAGGCCAATTCTCTGAATACATTCAAGAGAGAGCTAGGTAGAGCTCTTAAGGATAGCGGAGTCAGGGGGTATGGGGAGAAAGCTGGAACGGGGTACTGATTGAGAATGATCAGCCATGATCACTTTGAATGGCGGTGCTGGATCGAAGGGCCGAATGGCCTACTCCTGCACCTATTGTCTATTGTCTATAATACTTATGGATTAGCATCCTGTGGGGGAGTAGTGAAGGACTGGTATATTTTGGGGTAGTACTGATATAGTGACACATTCGATGGTATTACTGAAGGGGTGAAAAACTGTGTGTAGAACTGATGAAATTGCATACTTAAGGTGGTACTGACAGAGTGAAACACCGTCGGGCAGAGATGATGGACTGA
>NW_027601312.1:305000-388835 GCF_053455715.1 Rhinoraja longicauda
TTGTCCGGTCTTGTCCGGTCTTGTCCGGTCTTGTCTGGGTCTTGTCCGGTCTTGTCTGGGTCTTGTCCGGTCTTGTCCGGTCTTGTCTGTGTCTTGTCCGGTCTTGTCCGGTTTTGTCTGGGTCTTGTCCGGTCTTGTCCGGTCTTGTCCGGTCTTGTCAGGCTCTTGTCCGGTCATGTCCGGTCTGTTCTGGGTCTTGTCCGGTCTTGTCCGGTCTTGTCTGGGTCTTGTCCGGTCTTGTCCGGTCTTGTCTGGGTCTTGTCCGTTCTTGACTGGGTCTTGTCCGGTCTTGACTGGGTCTTGTCCGGTCTTGTCGGTCTTGTCTTGTCTGGGTCTTGTCCGGTCTTGTCCGGTCTTGTCTGGGTCTTGTCCGGTCTTGTCCGATCTTGTCCGGTCTTGTCTGGGTCTTGTCCGGTCTTGTCTGGGTCTTGTCCGGTCTTGTCCGGTCTTGTCTGGGTCTTGTCCGGTCTTATGTGGGTCTTGTCCGGTCTTGTCTGGGTCTTGTCCGTTCTTGTCCGGTCTTGTCTGGGTCTTGTCCGGTCTTGTCCGGTCTTGTCTGGGTCTTGTCCGGTCTTGTCCGGGTCTTGTCCGGTCTTGTCTGGTCTTGTCCGGTCTTGTCCGGGTCTTGTCCGGTCTTGTCCGGTCTTGTCCGGTCTTGTCCGGTCTTGTCCGGTCTTGTCCGGTCTTGTCCGGTCTTGTCCGGTCTTGTCTGGGTCTCGTCCGGTCTTGTCCGGTCTTGTCTGGGTCTCGTCCGGTCTTGTCCGATCTTGTCTGGGTCTTGTCCGGTCTTGTCCGGTCTTGTCTGGGTCTTGTCCAGTCTTGTCTGGGTCTTGTCCGGTCTTGTCCGGTCTTGTCTGGGTCTTGTCCGGTCTTGTCCGGTCTTGACTGGGTCTTGTCCGGTCTTGTCTGGGTCTTGTCTGGGTCTTGTCCGGTCTTGTCTGGGTCTTGTCCGGTCTTGTCCGGTCTTGTCTGGGTCTTGTCCGGTCTTTTCCGGTCTTGTCTGGGTCTTGTCCGGTCTTGTCCGGTGTTGTCTGGGTCTTGTCCGGTCTTGTCCGTTCTTGTCTGGGTCTTGTCCGGTCTTGTCCGGTCTTGTCTGGGTCTTGTCCGGTCTTGTCCGGTCTTGTCCGGTGTTTTCTTGGTCTTGTCCGGTCTTGTCCGGTCTTGTCCGGGTCTTGTCCGGTCTTGTCTGGGTCTTGTCCGGTCTTGTCTGGTCTTGTCCGGTCTTCCCTGGGTCTTGTCCGGTCTTTTCTGGGTCTTGTCCGGTCTTGTCTGGGTCTGGTCCGGTCTTGTCCGGTCTTGTCTGGGTCTTGTCCGGTCTTGTCCGGTCTTGTCTGGGTCTCGTCCGGTCTTGTCCGGTCTTGTCTGGGTCTCGTCCGGTCTTGTCCGGTCTTGTCCGGTCTTGTCCGGTCTTGTCTGGGTCTCGTCCGGTCTTGCCCGGTCTTGTCTGGGTCTCGTCCGGTCTTGTCCGGTCTTGTCTGGGTCTTGTCCGGTCTTGTCTGGGTCTCGTCCGGTCTTGTCCGGTCTTGTCTGGGTCTCGTCCGGTCTTGTCCGGTCTTGTCTGGGACTCGTCCGGTCTTGTCCGGTCTTGTCTGGGTCTCGTCCGGTCTTGTCCGGTCTTGTCTGGGTCTCGTCCGGTCTTGTCCGGTCTTGTCTGGGTCTCGTCCGGTCTTGTCCGGTCTTGTCTGGGTCTCGTCCGGTCTTGTCCGGTCTTGTCTGGGTCTCGTCCGTTCTTGTCCGGTCTTGTCTGGGTCTCGTCCAGTCTTGTCCGGTCTTGTCTGGGTCTTGTCCGGTCTTGTCCGGTCTTGTCTGGGTCTTGTCCGTTCTTGTCCTGTCTTGACTGGGTCTTGACTGGGTCTTGTCCGGTCTTGTCTGGTTCTTGTCCGGTCTTGTCCTGTCTTGTCTGGGTCTTGTCCGGTCTTGTCCGGTCTTGTCTGGGTCTTGTCCGGTCTTGTCCGGTCTTGTCTGGGTCTTGTCTGGTCTTGTCTGGGTCTTGTCCGGGTCTTGTCCGGTCTTGTCCGGTCTTGTCTGGGTCTTGTCCGGTCTTGTCCGGTCTTGTCTGGGTCTTGTCCGGTCTTGTCCGGTCTTGTCCGGTCTTGTCTGGGTCTTGTCCGGTCTTGTAAGGGTCTTGTCCGGTCTTGTCCGGTCTTGTCTGTGTCTTGTCCGGTCTTGTCCGGTTTTGTCTGGGTCTTGTCCGGTCTTGTCCGGTCTTGTCCGGTCTTGTCAGGGTCTTGTCCGGTCTTGTCCGATCTGTTCTGGGTCTTGTCCGGTCTTGTCCGGTCTTGTCTGGGTCTTGTCCGGTCTTGTCCGGTCTTGTCTGGGTCTTGTCCAGTCTTGACTGGGTCTTGTCCGGTCTTGACTGGGTCTTGTCCGGCCTTGACTGGGTCTTGTCCGGTCTTGTCCGGTCTTGTCTTGTCTGGGTCTTGTCCGGTCTTGTCCGGTCTTGTCTGTGTCTTGTCCGGTCTTGTCTGGGTCTTGTCCGGTCTTGTCCGATCTTGTCCGGTCTTGTCTGGGTCTTGTCCGGTGTTGTCTGGGTCTTGTCCGGTCTTGTCCGGTCTTGTCTGGGTCTTGTCCGGTCTTATGTGGGTCTTGTCCGGTCTTGTCTGGGTCTTGTCCGGTCTTGTCCGGTCTTTTCTGGGTCTTGTCCGGTCTTGTCCGGTCTTGTCTGGGTCTTGTCCGGTCTTGTCCGGGTCTTGTCCGGTCTTGTCCGGTCTTGTCCGGTCTTGTCCGGGTCTTGTCCGGTCTTGTCCGGTCCTGTCCGGTCTTGTCCGGTCTTGTCCGGTCTTGTCCGGTCTTGTCTGGGTCTCGTCCGGTCTTGTCCGGTCTTGTCTGGGTCTCGTCCGGTCTTGTCCGATCTTGTCTGGGTCTTGTCCGGTCTTGTCCGGTCTTGTCTGGGTCTTGTCCGGTCTTGTCTGGGTCTTGTCCGGTCTTGTCCGGTCTTGTCTGGGTCTCGTCCGGTCTTGTCCGGTCTTGTCTGGGACTCGTCCGGTCTTGTCCGGTCTTGTCTGGGTCTCGTCCAGTCTTGTCCGGTCTTGTCTGGGTCTCGTCCAGTCTTGTCCGGTCTTGTCTGGGTCTCGTCCGGTCTTGTCCGGTCTTGTCTGGGTCTCGTCCGGTCTTGTCCGGTCTTGTCTGGGTCTCGTCCGTTCTTGTCCGGTCTTGTCTGGGTTTCGTCCGGTCTTGTCCGGTCTTGTCTGGGTCTTGTCCGGTCTTGTCCGGACTTGTCTGGGTCTTGTCCGGTCTTGTCCGGTCTTGCCTGGGTCTTGACTGGGTCTTGTCCGGTCTTGTCTGGTTCTTGTCCGTTTCTTGTCCGGTCTTGTCCTGTCTTGTCTGGGTCTTGTCCGGTCTTGTCCGGTCTTGTCTGGGTCTTGTCCGGTCTTGTCCGGTCTTGTCTGGGTCTTGTCCGGTCTTGTCTGGGTCTTGTCCGGGTCTTGTCCGGTCTTGTCCGGTCTTGTCTGGGTCTTGTCCGGTCTTGTCCGGTCTTGTCTGGGTCTTGTCCGGTCTTGTCCGGTCTTGTCCGGTCTTGTCTGGGTCTTGTCCGGTCTTGTCTGGGTCTTGTCCGGTCTTGTCCGGTCTTGTCTGTGTCTTGTCCGGTCTTGTCCGGTTTTGTCTGGGTCTTGTCCGGTCTTGTCCGGTCTTGTCCGGTCTTGTCAGGCTCTTGTCCGGTCATGTCCGGTCTGTTCTGGGTCTTGTCCGGTCTTGTCCGGTCTTGTCTGGGTCTTGTCCGGTCTTGTCCGGTCTTGTCTGGGTCTTGTCCGTTCTTGACTGGGTCTTGTCCGGTCTTGACTGGGTCTTGTCCGGTCTTGTCGGTCTTGTCTTGTCTGGGTCTTGTCCGGTCTTGTCCGGTCTTGTCTGGGTCTTGTCCGGTCTTGTCCGATCTTGTCCGGTCTTGTCTGGGTCTTGTCCGGTCTTGTCTGGGTCTTGTCCGGTCTTGTCCGGTCTTGTCTGGGTCTTGTCCGGTCTTATGTGGGTCTTGTCCGGTCTTGTCTGGGTCTTGTCCGTTCTTGTCCGGTCTTGTCTGGGTCTTGTCCGGTCTTGTCCGGTCTTGTCTGGGTCTTGTCCGGTCTTGTCCGGGTCTTGTCCGGTCTTGTCTGGTCTTGTCCGGTCTTGTCCGGGTCTTGTCCGGTCTTGTCCGGTCTTGTCCGGTCTTGTCCGGTCTTGTCCGGTCTTGTCCGGTCTTGTCCGGTCTTGTCCGGTCTTGTCTGGGTCTCGTCCGGTCTTGTCCGGTCTTGTCTGGGTCTCGTCCGGTCTTGTCCGATCTTGTCTGGGTCTTGTCCGGTCTTGTCCGGTCTTGTCTGGGTCTTGTCCAGTCTTGTCTGGGTCTTGTCCGGTCTTGTCCGGTCTTGTCTGGGTCTTGTCCGGTCTTGTCCGGTCTTGACTGGGTCTTGTCCGGTCTTGTCTGGGTCTTGTCTGGGTCTTGTCCGGTCTTGTCTGGGTCTTGTCCGGTCTTGTCCGGTCTTGTCTGGGTCTTGTCCGGTCTTTTCCGGTCTTGTCTGGGTCTTGTCCGGTCTTGTCCGGTGTTGTCTGGGTCTTGTCCGGTCTTGTCCGTTCTTGTCTGGGTCTTGTCCGGTCTTGTCCGGTCTTGTCTGGGTCTTGTCCGGTCTTGTCCGGTCTTGTCCGGTGTTTTCTTGGTCTTGTCCGGTCTTGTCCGGTCTTGTCCGGGTCTTGTCCGGTCTTGTCTGGGTCTTGTCCGGTCTTGTCTGGTCTTGTCCGGTCTTCCCTGGGTCTTGTCCGGTCTTTTCTGGGTCTTGTCCGGTCTTGTCCGGTCTTGTCTGGGTCTTGTCCGGTCTTGTCCGGTCTTGTCTGGGTCTTGTCCGTTCTTGACTGGGTCTTGTCCGGTCTTGACTGGGTCTTGTCCGGTCTTGTCGGTCTTGTCTTGTCTGGGTCTTGTCCGGTCTTGTCCGGTCTTGTCTGTGTCTTGTCCGGTCTTGTCTGGGTCTTGTCCGGTCTTGTCCGATCTTGTCCGGTCTTGTCTGGGTCTTGTCCGGTCTTGTCTGGGTCTTGTCCGGTCTTGTCCGGTCTTGTCTGGGTCTTGTCCGGTCTTATGTGGGTCTTGTCCGGTCTTGTCTGGGTCTTGTCCGTTCTTGTCCGGTCTTGTCTGGGTCTTGTCCGGTCTTGTCCGGTCTTGTCTGGGTCTTGTCCGGTCTTGTCCGGGTCTTGTCCGGTCTTGTCTGGTCTTGTCCGGTCTTGTCCGGGTCTTGTCCGGTCTTGTCCGGTCTTGTCCGGTCTTGTCCGGTCTTGTCCGGTCTTGTCCGGTCTTGTCTGGGTCTCGTCCGGTCTTGTCCGGTCTTGTCTGGGTCTCGTCCGGTCTTGTCCGATCTTGTCTGGGTCTTGTCCGGTCTTGTCCGGTCTTGTCTGGGTCTTGTCCAGTCTTGTCTGGGTCTTGTCCGGTCTTGTCCGGTCTTGTCTGGGTCTTGTCCGGTCTTGTCCGGTCTTGACTGGGTCTTGTCCGGTCTTGTCTGGGTCTTGTCTGGGTCTTGTCCGGTCTTGTCTGGGTCTTGTCCGGTCTTGTCCGGTCTTGTCTGGGTCTTGTCCGGTCTTTTCCGGTCTTGTCTGGGTCTTGTCCGGTCTTGTCCGGTGTTGTCTGGGTCTTGTCCGGTCTTGTCCGTTCTTGTCTGGGTCTTGTCCGGTCTTGTCCGGTCTTGTCTGGGTCTTGTCCGGTCTTGTCCGGTCTTGTCCGGTGTTTTCTTGGTCTTGTCCGGTCTTGTCCGGTCTTGTCCGGGTCTTGTCCGGTCTTGTCTGGGTCTTGTCCGGTCTTGTCTGGTCTTGTCCGGTCTTCCCTGGGTCTTGTCCGGTCTTTTCTGGGTCTTGTCCGGTCTTGTCCGGTCTTGTCTGGGTCTTGTCCGGTCTTGTCCGGTCTTGTCTGGGTCTTGTCCGGTCTTGTCCGGTCTTGTCTGGGTCTTGTCCGGTCTTGTCCGGTCTTGTCTGGGTCTTGTCCGGTCTTGTCCGGTCTTGTCCGGTCTTGTCTGGGTCTTGTCCGGTCTTGTCTGGGTCTTGTCCGGTCTTGTCCGGTCTTGTCTGTGTCTTGTCCGGTCTTGTCTGGGTCTTGTCCGGTCTTGTCTGGGTCTTGTCCGGTCTTGTCCGGTCTTGTCCGGTGTTTTCTTGGTCTTGTCCGGTCTTGTCCGGTCTTGTCCGGGTCTTGTCCGGTCTTGTCTGGGTCTTGTCCGGTCTTGTCTGGTCTTGTCCGGTCTTCCCTGGGTCTTGTCCGGTCTTTTCTGGGTCTTGTCCGGTCTTGTCCGGTCTTGTCTGGGTCTTGTCCGGTCTTGTCCGGTCTTGTCTGGGTCTTGTCCGTTCTTGACTGGGTCTTGTCCGGTCTTGACTGGGTCTTGTCCGGTCTTGTCGGTCTTGTCTTGTCTGGGTCTTGTCCGGTCTTGTCCGGTCTTGTCTGTGTCTTGTCCGGTCTTGTCTGGGTCTTGTCCGGTCTTGTCCGATCTTGTCCGGTCTTGTCTGGGTCTTGTCCGGTCTTGTCTGGGTCTTGTCCGGTCTTGTCCGGTCTTGTCTGGGTCTTGTCCGGTCTTATGTGGGTCTTGTCCGGTCTTGTCTGGGTCTTGTCCGTTCTTGTCCGGTCTTGTCTGGGTCTTGTCCGGTCTTGTCCGGTCTTGTCTGGGTCTTGTCCGGTCTTGTCCGGGTCTTGTCCGGTCTTGTCTGGTCTTGTCCGGTCTTGTCCGGGTCTTGTCCGGTCTTGTCCGGTCTTGTCCGGTCTTGTCCGGTCTTGTCCGGTCTTGTCCGGTCTTGTCTGGGTCTCGTCCGGTCTTGTCCGGTCTTGTCTGGGTCTCGTCCGGTCTTGTCCGATCTTGTCTGGGTCTTGTCCGGTCTTGTCCGGTCTTGTCTGGGTCTTGTCCAGTCTTGTCTGGGTCTTGTCCGGTCTTGTCCGGTCTTGTCTGGGTCTTGTCCGGTCTTGTCCGGTCATGACTGGGTCTTGTCCGGTCTTGTCTGGGTCTTGTCTGGGTCTTGTCCGGTCTTGTCTGGGTCTTGTCCGGTCTTGTCCGGTCTTGTCTGGGTCTTGTCCGGTCTTTTCCGGTCTTGTCTGGGTCTTGTCCGGTCTTGTCCGGTGTTGTCTGGGTCTTGTCCGGTCTTGTCCGTTCTTGTCTGGGTCTTGTCCGGTCTTGTCCGGTCTTGTCTGGGTCTTGTCCGGTCTTGTCCGGTCTTGTCCGGTGTTTTCTTGGTCTTGTCCGGTCTTGTCCGGTCTTGTCCGGGTCTTGTCCGGTCTTGTCTGGGTCTTGTCCGGTCTTGTCTGGTCTTGTCCGGTCTTCCCTGGGTCTTGTCCGGTCTTTTCTGGGTCTTGTCCGGTCTTGTCCGGTCTTGTCTGGGTCTTGTCCGGTCTTGTCCGGTCTTGTCTGGGTCTTGTCCGGTCTTGTCCGGTCTTGTCTGGGTCTTGTCCGGTCTTGTCCGGTCTTGTCTGGGTCTTGTCCGGTCTTGTCCGGTCTTGTCCGGTCTTGTCTGGGTCTTGTCCGGTCTTGTCTGGGTCTTGTCCGGTCTTGTCCGGTCTTGTCTGTGTCTTGTCCGGTCTTGTCTGGGTCTTGTCCGGTCTTGTCTGGGTCTTGTCCGGTCTTGTCCGGTCTTGTCCGGTCTTGTCAGGGTCTTGTCCGGTCTTGTCCGGTCTTGTCCGGTCTTGTCCGGTCTTGTCTGGGTCTCATCCGGTCTTGTCCGGTCTTGTCTGGGTCTCGTCCGGTCTTGTCCGGTCTTGTCCGATCTTGTCTGGGTCTTGTCCGGTCTTGTCCGGTCTTGTCTGGGTCTTGTCCGGTCTTGTCTGGGTCTTGTCCGGTCTTGTCCGGTCTTGTCTGGGTCTTGTCCGGTCTTGTCCGGTCTTGTCTGGGTCTTGTCCGGTCTTGTCCGGTCTTGTCTGGGTCTTGTCCGGTCTTGTTTAGGTCTTGTCCGGTCTTGTCCGGTCTTGTCTGGGTCTTGTCCGGTCTTTTCCGGTCTTGTCTGGGTCTTGTCCGGTCTTGTCCGGTCTTTTCTGGGTCTTGTCCGGTCTTGTCCGTTCTAGTCTGGGTCTTGTCCGGTCTTGTCCGGTCTTGTCTGGGTCTTGTCCGGTCTTGTCCGGTATTGTCCGGTCTTGTCTGGGTCTTGTCCGGTCTTGTCCGGTCTTGTCCGGGTCTTGTCCGGTCTTGTCTGGGTCTTGTCCGGTCTTGTCCGGTCTTGTCCGGTCTTGTCCGGTCTTGTCTGGGTCTTGTCCGGTCTTGTCCGGTCTTGCCTGGGTCTTGTCCGGTCTTGTCCGGTCTTGTCTGGGTCTTGTCCGGTCTTGTCCGGTCTTGTCTGGGTCTTGTCCGGTCTTGTCCGGTCTTGTCCGGTCTTGTCTGGGTCTTGTCCGGTCTTGTCCGGTCTTGTCTGGGTCTTGTCCGGTCTTGTCCGGTCTTGTCCGGTCTTGTCTGGGTCTTGTCCGGTCTTGTCTGGGTCTCGTCCGGTCTTGTCTGGTCTTGTCTGTGTCTTGTCCGGTCTTGTCCGGTCTTGTTTGGGTCTTGTCCGGTCTTGTCTGGGTCTTGTCTGGTCTTGTCCGGTCTTGTCCGGTCTTGTCAGGGTCTTGTCCGGTCTTGTCCGGTCTTGTCCGGTCTTGTCTGGGTCTTGTCCGGTCTTGTCTGGGTCTTGTCCGGTCTTGTCCGGTCTTGTCTGGGTCTTGTCCGGTCTTGACTGGGTCTTGTCCGGTCTTGACTGGGTCTTGTCCGGTCTTGTCCGGTCTTGTCCGGTCTTGTCTTGTCTGGGTCTTGTCCGGTCTTGTCTGGGTCTTGTCCGGTCTTGTCCGGTCTTGTCCGGTCTTGTCTGGGTCTTGTCCGGTCTTATGTGGGTCTTGTCCGGTCTTGTCTGGGTCTTGTCCGGTCTTGTCCGGTCTTTTCTGGGTCTTGTCCGGTCTTGTCCGGTCTTGTCTGGGTCTTGTCCGGTCTTGTCCGGGTCTTGTCCGGTCTTGTCCGGTCTTGTCCGGTCTTGTCCGGGTCTTGTCCGGTCTTGTCCGGTCTTGTCCGGTCTTGTCCGGTCTTGTCTGGGTCTCGTCCGGTCTTGTCCGGTCTTGTCTGGGTCTCGTCCGGTCTTGTCCGATCTTGTCTGGGTCTTGTCCGGTCTTGTCCGGTCTTGTCTGGGTCTTGTCCGGTCTTGTCTGGGTCTTGTCCGGTCTTGTCCGGTCTTGTCTGGGTCTTGTCCGGTCTTGTCCGGTCTTGTCTGGGTCTTGTCCGGTCTTGTCCGGTCTTGTCTGGGTCTTGTCCGGTCTTGTCTGGGTCTTGTCCGGTCTTGTCCGGTCTTGTCTGGGTCTTGTCCGGTCTTTTCCGGTCTTGTCTGGGTCTTGTCCGGTCTTGTCCGGTGTTGTCTGGGTCTTGTCCGGTCTTGTCCGTTCTTGTCTGGGTCTTGTCCGGTCTTGTCTGGGTCTTGTCCGGTCTTGTCCGGTCTTGTCCGGTGTTTTCTGGGTCTTGTCCGGTCTTGTCTGGGTCTTGTCCGGTCTTGTCCGGTCTTGTCTGTGTCTTGTCCGGTCTTGTCTGGGTCTTGTCCGGTCTTGTCTGGGTCTTGTCCGGTCTTGTCCGGTCTTGTCCGGTCTTGTCAGGGTCTTGTCCGGTCTTGTCCGGTCTTGTCCGGTCTTGTCCGGTCTTGTCTGGGTCTCGTCCGGTCTTGTCCGGTCTTGTCTGGGTCTCGTCCGGTCTTGTCCGGTCTTGTCCGATCTTGTCTGGGTCTTGTCCGGTCTTGTCCGGTCTTGTCTGGGTCTTGTCCGGTCTTGTCTGGGTCTTGTCCGGTCTTGTCCGGTCTTGTCTGGGTCTTGTCCGGTCTTGTCCGGTCTTGTCTGGGTCTTGTCCGGTCTTGTCCGGTCTTGTCTGGGTCTTGTCCGGTCTTGTCTGGGTCTTGTCCGGTCTTGTCCGGTCTTGTCTGGGTCTTGTCCGGTCTTTTCCGGTCTTGTCTGGGTCTTGTCCGGTCTTGTCCGGTCTTTTCTGGGTCTTGTCCGGACTTGTCCGTTCTTGTCTGGGTCTTGTCCGGTCTTGTCCGGTCTTGTCTGGGTCTTGTCCGGTCTTGTCCGGTATTGTCCGGTCTTGTCTGTGTCTTGTCCGGTCTTGTCCGGTCTTGTCCGGGTCTTGTCCGGTCTTGTCTGGGTCTTGTCCGGTCTTGTCCGGTCTTGTCCGGTCTTGTCTGGGTCTTGTCTGGTCTTGTCCGGTCTTGCCTGGGCCTTGTCCGGTCTTGTCTGGGTCTTGTCCGGTCTTGTCCGGTCTTGTCTGGGTCTTGTCCGGTCTTGTCCGGTCTTGTCTGGGTCTTGTCCGGTCTTGTCCGGTCTTGTCTGGGTCTTGTCCGGTCTTGTCCGGTCTTGTCTGGGTCTTGTCCGGTCTTGTCCGGTCTTGTCCGGTCTTGTCTGGGTCTTGTCCGGTCTTGTCTGGGTCTTGTCCGGTCTTGTCTGTGTCTTGTCCGGTCTTGTCCGGTCTTGTCTGGGTCTTGTCCGGTCTTGTCTGGGTCTTGTCCGGTCTTGTCAGGGTCTTGTCCGGTCTTGTCCGGTCTTGTCCGGTCTTGTCCGGTCTTGTCTGGGTCTTGTCCGGTCTTGTCCGGTCTTGTCTGGGTCTTGTCCGGTCTTGTCTGGGTCTTGTCCGGTCTTGTCCGGTCTTGTCTGGGTCTTGTCCGGTCTTTTCCGGTCTTGTCTGGGTCTTGTCCGGTCTTGTCCGGTCTTGTCTGGGTCTTGTCCGGTCTTGTCCGTTCTTGTCTGGGTCTTGTCCGGTCTTGTCCGGTCTTGTCTGGGTCTTGTCCGGTCTTGTCCGGTATTGTCCGGTCTTGTCTGGGTCTTGTCCGTTCCTGTCCGGTCTTGTCCGGGTCTTGTCCGGTCTTGTCTGGGTCTTGTCGGTCTTGTCCGGTCTTGTCCGGTCTTGTCTGGGTCTTGTCCGGTCTTGTCCGGTCTTGTCCGGTCTTGTCTGGGTCTTGTCCGGTCTTGTCCGGTCTTGTCTGTGTCTTGTCCGGTCTTGTCCGGTCTTGTCTGTGTCTTGTCCGGTCTTGTCCGGTCTTGTCTGGGTCTTGTCCGGTCTTGTCCGGTCTTGTCTGGGTCTTGTCCGGTCTTGTCCGGTCTTGTCTGGGTCTTGTCCGGTCTTGTCTGGGTCTTGTCCGGTCTTGTCCGGTCTTGTCCGGTCTTGTCCGGTCTTGTCTGGGTCTTGTCCGGTCTTGTCCGTTCTTGTCTGGGTCTTGTCCGGTCTTGTCCGGTCTTGTCTGGGTCTTGTCCGGTCTTGTCCGGTATTGTCCGGTCTTGTCTGGGTCTTGTCCGGTCTTGTCCGGTCTTGTCCGGGTCTTGTCCGGTCTTGTCTGGGTCTTGTCGGTCTTGTCCGGTCTTGTCCGGTCTTGTCTGGGTCATGTCCGGTCTTGTCCGGTCTTGTCCGATCTTGTCTGGGTCTTGTCCTGTCTTGTCCGGTCTTGTCTGGGTCTTGTCCGGTCTTGTCCGGTCTTGTCTGGGTCTTGTCCGGTCTTGTCCGGTCTTGTCTGGGTCTTGTCCGGTCTTGTCCGGTCTTGTCTGGGTCTTGTCCGGTCTTGTCCGGTCTTGTCTGGGTCTTGTCCGGTCTTGTCTGGGTCTTGTCCGGTCTTGTCCGGTCTTGTCTGTGTCTTGTCCGGTCTTGTCCGGTCTTGTTTGGGTCTTGTCCGGTCTTGTCTGGTTCTTGTCCGGTCTTGTCCGGTCTTGTCCGGTCTTGTCAGGGTCTTGTCCGGTCTTGTCCGGTCTTGTCTGGGTCTTGTCCGGTCTTGTCCGGTCTTGTCTGGGTCTTGTCCGGTCTTGTCCGGTCTTGTCCGGTCTTGTCCGGTTTTGTCTGGGTATTGTCCGGTCTTGACTGAGTCTTGTTCGGTCTTGTCCGGTCTTGTCTTGTCTGGGTCTTGTCCGGTCTTGTCCGGTCTTGTCTGGGTCTTGTCCGGTCTTGTCTGGGTCTTGTCCTGTCTTGTCCGGTCTTGTCCGGTCTTGTCTGGGTCTTGTCCGGTCTTGTCTGGGTCTTGTCCGGTCTTGTCCGGTCTTGTCTGGGTCTTGTCCGGTCTTATCTGGGTCTTGTCCGGTCTTGTCTGGTTCTTGTCCGGTCTTGTCCGGTGTTGTCTGGGTCTTGTCCGGTCTTGTCCGGTCTTGTCCGGTCTTGTCTGGGTCTCGTCCGGTCTTGTCCGGTCTTGTCTGGGTCTCGTCCGGTCTTGTCCGGTCTTGTCCTGGTCTTGTCCGGTCTTGTCCGGTCTTGTCCGGTCTTGTCCGGGTCTTGTCTGGGTCTTGTCCGGGTCTTGTCTGGGTCTTGTACGGTCTTGTCCGGTCTTGTCCGGTCTTGTCCGGTCTTGTCTGGGTCTTGTCCGGTCTTGTCCGGTCTCGTCTGGGTCTTGTCCGGTCTTGTCCGGTCTTGTCTGGGTCTTGTCCGGTCTTGTCCGGTCTTGTCTGGGTCTTGTCCGGTCTTGTCCGGTCTTGTCTGGGTCTTGTCCGGTCTTATCCGGTCTTGTCCGGTCTTGTCTGGGTCTTGTCCGGTCTTGTCCGGTCTTGACTGGGTCTTGTCCGGTCTTGTCCGGTCTTGTCTGGGTCTTGTCCGGTCTTGTCCGGTCTTGTCCGGTCTTGTCTGGGTCTTGTCCGGTCTTGTCCGGTCTTGTCTGGGTCTTGTCCGGTCTTGTCCGGTCTTGTCCGGTCTTGTCTGGGTCTTGTCCGGTCTTGTCCGGTCTTGTCTGGGTCTTGTCCGGTCTTGTCCGGTCTTGTCTGGGTCTTGTCCGGTCTTGTCCGGTCTTGTCCGGTCTTGTCTGGGTCTTGTCCGGTCTTGTCTGGGTCTTGTCCGGTCTTGTCCGGTCTTGTCTGTGTCTTGTCCGGTCTTGTCCGGTCTTGTTTGGGTCTTGTCCGGTCTTGTCTGGGTCTTGCCGGTCTTGTCCGGTCTTGTCCGGTCTTGTCAGGGTCTTGTCCGGTCTTGTCCGGTCTTGTCTGGGTCTTGTCCGGTCTTGTCTGGGTCTTGTCCGGTCTTGTCCGGTCTTGTCTGGGTCTTGTCCGGTCTTGACTGGGTCTTGTCCGGTCTTGACTGGGTCTTGTCCGGTCTTGTCCGGTCTTGTCTTGTCTGGGTCTTGTCCGGTCTTGTCCGGTCTTGTCTGTATCTTGTCCGGTCTTGTCTGGGTCTTGTCCGATCTTGTCCGGTCTTGTCTGGGTCTTGTCCGGTCTTGTCTGGGTCTTGTCCGGTCTTGTCCGGTCTTGTCTGGGTCTTGTCCGGTCTTTTCCGGTCTTGTCTGGGTCTTGTCCGGTCTTGTCCAGTGTTGTCTGGGTCTTGTCCGGTCTTGTCCGTTCTTGTCTGGGTCTCATCCGGTCTTGTCCGGTCTTGTCTGGGTCTCGTCCGGTCTTGTCCGATCTTGTCTGGGTCTTGTCCGGTCTTGTCCGGTCTTGTCTGGGTCTTGTCCGGTCTTGTCTGGGTCTTGTCCGGTCTTGTCCGGTCTTGTCTGGGTCTTGTCCGGTCTTGTCCGGTCTTGTCTGGGTCTTGTCCGGTCTTGTCCGGTCTTGTCTGGGTCTTGTCCGGTCTTGTCTGGGTCTTGTCCGGTCTTGTCCGGTCTTGTCTGGGTCTTGTCCGGTCTTTTCCGGTCTGGTCTGGGTCTTGTCCGGTCTTGTCCGTTGTTGTCTGGGTCTTGTCCGGTCTTGTCCGTTCTTGTCTGGGTCTTGTCCGGTCTTGTCTGGGTCTTGTCCGGTCTTGTCCGGTCTTGTCCGGTGTTTTCTGGGTCTTGTCCGGTCTTGTCCGGTCTTGTCCGGTCTTGTCCGGGTCTTGTCCGGTCTTGTCCGGTCTTGTCTGGGTCTTGTCCGGTCTTGTCCGGTCTTGTCTGGGTCTTGTCCGGTCTTGTCTGGGTCTTGTCCGGTCTTGTCCGGTCTTGTCAGGGTCTTGTCCGGTCTTGTCCGGTCTTGTCCGGTCTTGTCCGGTCTTGTCTGGGTCTTGTCCTGTCTTGTCCGGTCTTGTCTGGGTCTTGTCCGGTCTTGTCTGGGTCTTGTCCGGTCTTGTCCGGTCTTGTCTGGGTCTTGTCCGGTCTTTTCCGGTCTTGTCTGGGTCTTGTCCGGTCTTGTCCGGTCTTGTCTGGGTCTTGTCCGGTCTTGTCCGTTCTTGTCTGGGTCTTGTCCGGTCTTGTCCGGTCTTGTCCGGTCTTGTCTGGGTCTTGTCCGGTCTTGTCCGGTATTGTCCGGTCTTGTCTGGGTCTTGTCCGGTCTTGTCCGGTCTTGTCCGGGTCTTGTCCGGTCTTGTCTGGGTCTTGTCGGTCTTGTCCGGTCTTGTCCGGTCTTGTCTGGGTCTTGTCCGGTCTTGTCCGGTCTTGTCCGGTCTTGTCTGGGTCTTGTCCGGTCTTGTCCGGTCTTGTCTGGGTCTTGTCCGGTCTTGTCCGGTCTTGTCTGGGTCTTGTCCGGTCTTGTCCGGTCTTGTCTGGGTCTTGTCCGGTCTTGTCCGGTCTTGTCTGGGTCTTGTCCGGTCTTGTCCGGTCTTGTCTGGGTCTTGTCCGGTCTTGTCTGGGTCTTGTCCGGTCTTGTCCGGTCTTGTCCGGTCTTGTCTGGGTCTTGTCCGGTCTTGTCCGTTCTTGTCTGGGTCTTGTCCGGTCTTGTCCGGTCTTGTCTGGGTCTTGTCCGGTCTTGTCCGGTATTGTCCGGTCTTGTCTGGGTCTTGTCCGGTCTTGTCCGGTCTTGTCCGGGTCTTGTCCGGTCTTGTCTGGGTCTTGTCGGTCTTGTCCGGTCTTGTCCGGTCTTGTCTGGGTCTTGTCCGGTCTTGTCCGGTCTTGTCCGGTCTTGTCTGGGTCTTGTCCGGTCTTGTCCGGTCTTGTCTGGGTCTTGTCCGGTCTTGTCCGGTCTTGTCTGGGTCTTGTCCGGTCTTGTCCGGTCTTGTCTGGGTCTTGTCCGGTCTTGTCCGGTCTTGTCTGGGTCTTGTCCGGTCTTGTCCGGTCTTGTCTGGGTCTTGTCCGGTCTTGTCTGGGTCTTGTCCGGTCTTGTCCGGTCTTGTCTGTGTCTTGTCCGGTCTTGTCCGGTCTTGTTTGGGTCTTGTACGGTCTTGTCTGGTTCTTGTCCTGTCTTGCCCGGTCTTGTCCGGTCTTGTCAGGGTCTTGTCCGGTCTTGTCCGGTCTTGTCTGGGTCTTGTCCGGTCTTGTCCGGTCTTGTCTGGGTCTTGTCCGGTCTTGTCCGGTTTTGTCTGGGTATTGTCCGGTCTTGACTGAGTCTTGTCCGGTCTTGTCCGGTCTTGTCTTGTCTGGGTCTTGTCCGGTCTTGTCCGGTCTTGTCTGGGTCTTGTCCGGTCTTGTCTGGGTCTTGTCCGGTCTTGTCCGGTCTTGTCCGGTCTTGTCTGGGTCTTGTCCGGTCTTGTCTGGGTCTTGTCCGGTCTTGTCCGGTCTTGTCTGGGTCTTGTCCGGTCTTATCTGGGTCTTGTCCGGTCTTGTCTGGTTCTTGTCCGGTCTTGTCCGGTGTTGTCTGGGTCTTGTCCGGTCTTGTCCGGTCTTGTCTGGGTCTCGTCCGGTCTTGTCCGGTCTTGTCTGGGTCTCGTCCGGTCTTGTCCGGTCTTGTCCTGGTCTTGTCCGGTCTTGTCCGGTCTTGTCCGGTCTTGTCCGGGTCTTGTCTGGGTCTTGTCCGGGTCTTGTCTGGGTCTTGTACGGTCTTGTCTGGTCTTGTCCGGTCTTGTCCGGTCTTGTCTGGGTCTTGTCCGGTCTTGTCCGGTCTCGTCTGGTTCTTGTCCGGTCTTGTCCGGTCTTGTCTGGGTCTTGTCCGGTCTTGTCCGGTCTTGTCTGGGTCTTGTCCGGTCTTGTCCGGTCTTGTCTGGGTCTTGTCCGGTCTTATCCGGTCTTGTCCGGTCTTGTCTGGGTCTTGTCCGGTCTTGTCCGGTCTTGACTGGGTCTTGTCCGGTCTTGTCCGGTCTTGTCTGGGTCTTGTCCGGTCTTGTCCGGTCTTGTCCGGTCTTGTCTGGGTCTTGTCCGGTCTTGTCCGGTCTTGTCTGGGTCTTGTCCGGTCTTGTCCGGTCTTGTCCGGTCTTGTCTGGGTCTTGTCCGGTCTTGTCCGGTCTTGTCTGGGTCTTGTCCGGTCTTGTCCGGTCTTGTCTGGGTCTTGTCCGGTCTTGTCCGGTCTTGTCCGGTCTTGTCTGGGTCTTGTCCGGTCTTGTCTGGGTCTTGTCCGGTCTTGTCCGGTCTTGTCTGTGTCTTGTCCGGTCTTGTCCGGTCTTGTTTGGGTCTTGTCCGGTCTTGTTTGGGTCTTGTCCGGTCTTGTCTGGGTCTTGTCCGGTCTTGTCCGGTCTTGTCCGGTCTTGTCAGGGTCTTGTCCGGTCTTGTCCGGTCTTGTCTGGGTCTTGTCCGGTCTTGTCCGGTCTTGTCTGGGTCTTGTCCAGTCTTGACTGGGTCTTGTCCGGTCTTGACTGGGTCTTGTCCGGTCTTGTCCGGTTTTGTCTTGTCTGGGTCTTGTCCGGTCTTGTCCGGTCTTGTCTGTGTCTTGTCCGGTCTTTTCTGGGTCTTGTCCGATCTTGTCCGGTCTTGTCTGGGTCTTGTCCGGTCTTGTCTGGGTCTTGTCCGGTCTTGTCCGGTCTTGTCTGGGTCTTGTCCGGTCTTTTCCGGTCTTGTCTAGGTCTTGTCCGGTCTTGTCCAGGTCTTGTCCGGTCTTGTCCGGTGTTGTCTGGGTCTTGTCCGGTCTTGTCCGTTCTTGTCCGTTCTTGTCTGGGTCTTGTCCGGTCTTGTCTGGGTCTTGTCCGGTCTTGTCCGGTCTTGTCCGGTGTTTTCTGGGTCTTGTCCGGTCTTGTCCGGTCTTGTCTGGGTCTTGTCCGGTCTTGTCCGGTCTTGTCCGGTCTTGTCTGGGTCTTGTCCGGTCTTGTCTGGGTCTTGTCCGGTCTTGTCCGGTCTTGCCTGGGTCTTGTCCGGTCTTGTCTGGGTCTTGTCCGGTCTTGTCCGGTCTTGTCTGGTTCTTGTCCGGTCTTGTCCGGTCTTGTCTGGGTCTTGTCCGGTCTTCTCCGGTCTTGTCTGGGTCTTGTCCGGTATTGTCCGGTCTTGTCTGGGTCTTGTCCGGTCTTGTCCGGTCTTGTCCGGTCTTGTCCGGTCTTGTCTGGGTCTTGTCCGGTCTTGTCCGTTCTTGTCTGGGTCTTGTCCGGTCTTGTCCGGTCTTGTCTGGGTCTTGTCCGGTCTTGTCCGGTATTGTCCGGTCTTGTCTGGGTCTTGTCCGTTCCTGTCCGGTCTTGTCCGGGTCTTGTCCGGTCTTGTCTGTGTCTTGTCGGTCTTGTCCGGTCTTGTCCGGTCTTGTCTGGGTCTTGTCCGGGTCTTGTCCGGTCTTGTCCGGTCTTGTCCGGTCTTGTCTGGGTCTTGTCCGGTCTTGTCCGGTCTTGTCTGTGTCTTGTCCGGTCTTGTCCGGTCTTGTCTGGGTCTTGTCCGGTCTTGTCCGGTCTTGTCTGGGTCTTGTCCGGTCTTGTCCGGTCTTGTCTGGGTCTTGTCCGGTCTTGTCTGGGTCTTGTCCGGTCTTGTCCGGTCTTGTCCGGTCTTGTCTGGGTCTTGTCCGGTCTTGTCCGTTCTTGTCTGGGTCTTGTCCGGTCTTGTCCGGTCTTGTCTGGGTCTTGTCCGGTCTTGTCCGGTATTGTCCGGTCTTGTCTGGGTCTTGTCCGGTCTTGTCCGGTCTTGTCCGGTCTTGTCCGGGTCTTGTCCGGTCTTGTCTGGGTCTTGTCGGTCTTGTCCGGTCTTGTCCGGTCTTGTCTGGGTCATGTCCGGTCTTGTCCGGTCTTGTCCGGTCTTGTCTGGGTCTTGTCCGGTCTTGTCCGGTCTTGTCTGGGTCTTGTCCGGTCTTGTCCGGTCTTGTCTGGGTCTTGTCCGGTCTTGTCCGGTCTTGTCTGGGTCTTGTCCGGTCTTGTCCGGTCTTGTCTGGGTCTTGTCCGGTCTTGTCCGGTCTTGTCTGGGTCTTGTCCGGTCTTGTCTGGGTCTTGTCCGGTCTTGTCCGGTCTTGTCTGTGTCTTGTCCGGTCTTGTCCGGTCTTGTTTGGGTCTTGTCCGGTCTTGTCTGGTTCTTGTCCGGTCTTGTCCGGTCTTGTCCGGTCTTGTCAGGGTCTTGTCCGGTCTTGTCCGGTCTTGTCTGGGTCTTGTCCGGTCTTGTCCGGTCTTGTCTGGGTCTTGTCCGGTCTTGTCCGGTTTTGTCTGGGTATTGTCCGGTCTTGACTGATTCTTGTCCGGTCTTGTCCGGTCTTGTCTTGTCTGGGTCTTGTCCGGTCTTGTCCGGTCTTGTCTGGGTCTTGTCCGTTCTTGTCTGGGTCTTGTCCGGTCTTGTCCGGTCTTGTCCGGTCTTGTCTGGGTCTTGTCCGGTCTTGTCTGGGTCTTGTCCGGTCTTGTCCGGTCTTGTCTGGGTCTTGTCCGGTCTTATCTGGGTCTTGTCCGGTCTTGTCTGGTTCTTGTCCGGTCTTGTCCGGTGTTGTCTGGGTCTTGTCCGGTCTTGTCCGGTCTTGTCCGGTCTTGTCTGGGTCTCGTCCGGTCTTGTCCGGTCTTGTCTGGGTCTCGTCCGGTCTTGTCCGGTCTTGTCCTGGTCTTGTCCGGTCTTGTCCGGTCTTGTCCGGTCTTGTCCGGGTCTTGTCTGGGTCTTGTCCGGGTCTTGTCTGGGTCTTGTCCGGTCTTGTCCGGTCTTGTCCGGTCTTGTCTGGGTCTTGTCCGGTCTTGTCCGGTCTTGTCCGGTCTCGTCTGGGTCTTGTCCGGTCTTGTCCGGTCTTGTCTGGGTCTTGTCCGGTCTTGTCCGGTCTTGTCTGGGTCTTGTCCGGTCTTGTCCGGTCTTGTCTGGGTCTTGTCCGGTCTTATCCGGTCTTGTCCGGTCTTGTCTGGGTCTTGTCCGGTCTTGTCCGGTCTTGACTGGGTCTTGTCCGGTCTTGTCCGGTCTTGTCTGGGTCTTGTCCGGTCTTGTCCGGTCTTGTCCGGTCTTGTCTGGGTCTGGTCCGGTCTTGTCCGGTCTTGTCTGGGTCTTGTCCGGTCTTGTCCGGTCTTGTCCGGTCTTGTCTGGGTCTTGTCCGGTCTTGTCCGGTCTTGTCTGGGTCTTGTCCGGTCTTGTCTGGGTCTTATCCGGTCTTGTCCTGTCTTGTCCGGTCTTGTCTGGGTCTTGTCCGGTCTTGTCTGGTCTTGTCTGTGTCTTGTCCGGTCTTGTCCGGTCTTGTTTGGGTCTTGTCCGGTCTTGTCTGGGTCTTGTCCGGTCTTGTCCGGTCTTGTCCGGTCTTGTCAGGGTCTTGTCCGGTCTTGTCCGGTCTTGTCTGGGTCTTGTCCGGTCTTGTCTGGGTCTTGTCCGGTCTTGTCCGGTCTTGTCTGAGTCTTGTCCGGTCTTGACTGGGTCTTGTCCGGTCTTGACTGGGTCTTGTCCAGTCTTGTCCGGTCTTGTCTTGTCTGGGTCTTGTCCGGTCTTGTCCGGTCTTGTCTGTGTCTTGTCCGGTCTTGTCTGGGTCTTGTCCGATCTTGTCCGGTCTTGTCTGGGTCTTGTCCGGTCTTGTCTGGGTCTTGTCCGGTCTTGTCCGGTCTTGTCTGGGTCTTGTCCGGTCTTTTCCGGTCTTGTCTGGGTCTTGTCCGGTCTTGTCCGGTGTTGTCTGGGTCTTGTCCGGTCTTGTCCGTTCTTGTCTGGGTCTCGTCCGGTCTTGTCCGGTCTTGTCTGGGTCTCGTCCGGTCTTGTCCGATCTTGTCTGGGTCTTGTCCGGTCTTGTCCGGTCTTGTCTGGGTCTTGTCCGGTCTTGTCTGGGTCTTGTCCGGTCTTGTCCGGTCTTGTCTGGGTCTTGTCCGGTCTTGTCCGGTCTTGTCTGGGTCTTGTCCGGTCTTGTCCGGTCTTGTCTGGGTCTTGTCCGGTCTTGTCTGGATCTTGTCCGGTCTTGTCCGGTCTTGTCTGGGTCTTGTCCGGTCTTTTCCGGTCTGGTCTGGGTCTTGTCCGGTCTTGTCCGGTGTTGTCTGGGTCTTGTCCGGTCTTGTCCGTTCTTGTCTGGGTCTTGTCCGGTCTTGTCTGGGTCTTGTCCGGTCTTGTCCGGTCTTGTCCGGTGTTTTCTGGGTCTTGTCCGGTCTTGTCCGGTCTTGTCCGGTCTTGTCCGGGTCTTGTCCGGTCTTGTCCGGTCTTGTCTGGGTCTTGTCCGGTCTTGTCCGGTCTTGTCTGGGTCTTGTCCGGTCTTGTCTGGGTCTTGTCCGGTCTTGTCCGGTCTTGTCAGGGTCTTGTCCGGTCTTGTCCGGTCTTGTCCGGTCTTGTCCGGTCTTGTCTGGGTCTTGTCCTGTCTTGTCCGGTCTTGTCTGGGTCTTGTCCGGTCTTGCCTGGGTCTTGTCCGGTCTTGTCCGGTCTTGTCTGGGTCTTGTCTGGGTCTTGTCCGGTCTTTTCCGGTCTTGTCTGGGTCTTGTCCGGTCTTGTCCGGTCTTGTCTGGGTCTTGTCCGGTCTTGTCCGTTCTTGTCTGGGTCTTGTCCGGTCTTGTCCGGTCTTGTCTGGGTCTTGTCCGGTCTTGTCCGGTATTGTCCGGTCTTGTCTGGGTCTTGTCCGGTCTTGTCCGGTCTTGTCCGGGTCTTGTCCGGTCTTGTCTGGGTCTTGTCGGTCTTGTCCGGTCTTGTCCGGTCTTGTCTGGGTCTTGTCCGGTCTTGTCCGGTCTTGTCCGGTCTTGTCCGGTCTTGTCTGGGTCTTGTCCGGTCTTGTCTGGTCTTGTCTGTGTCTTGTCCGGTCTTGTCCGGTCTTGTTTGGGTCTTGTCCGGTCTTGTCTGGGTCTTGTCCGGTCTTGTCCGGTCTTGTCCGGTCTTGTCAGGGTCTTGTCCGGTCTTGTCCGGTCTTGTCTGGGTCTTGTCCGGTCTTGTCTGGGTCTTGTCCGGTCTTGTCCGGTCTTGTCTGGGTCTTGTCCGGTCTTGACTGGGTCTTGTCCGGTCTTGACTGGGTCTTGTCCGGTCTTGTCCGGTCTTGTCTTGTCTGGGTCTTGTCCGGTCTTGTCCGGTCTTGTCTGTGTCTTGTCCGGTCTTGTCTGGGTCTTGTCCGATCTTGTCCGGTCTTGTCTGGGTCTTGTCCGGTCTTGTCTGGGTCTTGTCCGGTCTTGTCCGGTCTTGTCTGGGTCTTGTCCGGTCTTTTCCGGTCTTGTCTGGGTCTTGTCCGGTCTTGTCCGGTGTTGTCTGGGTCTTGTCCGGTCTTGTCCGGTCTTGTCCGTTCTTGTCTGGGTCTCGTCCGGTCTTGTCCGGTCTTGTCTGGGTCTCGTCCGGTCTTGTCCGATCTTGTCTGGGTCTTGTCCGGTCTTGTCCGGTCTTGTCTGGGTCTTGTCCGGTCTTGTCTGGGTCTTGTCCGGTCTTGTCCGGTCTTGTCTGGGTCTTGTCCGGTCTTGTCCGGTCTTGTCTGGGTCTTGTCCGGTCTTGTCCGGTCTTGTCTGGGTCTTGTCCGGTCTTGTCTGGGTCTTGTCCGGTCTTGTCCGGTCTTGTCTGGGTCTTGTCCGGTCCTTTCCGGTCTGGTCTGGGTCTTGTCCGGTCTTGTCCGGTGTTGTCTGGGTCTTGTCCGGTCTTGTCCGTTCTTGTCTGGGTCTTGTCCGGTCTTGTCTGGGTCTTGTCCGGTCTTGTCCGGTCTTGTCCGGTGTTTTCTGGGTCTTGTCCGGTCTTGTCCGGTCTTGTCCGGTCTTGTCCGGGTCTTGTCCGGTCTTGTCCGGTCTTGTCTGGGTCTTGTCCGGTCTTGTCCGGTCTTGTCTGGGTCTTGTCCGGTCTTGTCTGTGTCTTGTCCGGTCTTGTCCGGTCTTGTCAGGGTCTTGTCCGGTCTTGTCCGGTCTTGTCCGGTCTTGTCCGGTCTTGTCTGGGTCTTGTCCTGTCTTGTCCGGTCTTGTCTGGGTCTTGTCCGGACTTGCCTGGGTCTTGTCCGGTCTTGTCCGGTCTTGTCTGGGTCTTGTCTGGGTCTTGTCCGGTCTTTTCCGGTCTTGTCTGGGTCTTGTCCGGTCTTGTCCGGTCTTGTCTGGGTCTTGTCCGGTCTTGTCCGTTCTTGTCTGGGTCTTGTCCGGTCTTGTCCGGTCTTGTCTGGGTCTTGTCCGGTCTTGTCCGGTATTGTCCGGTCTTGTCTGGGTCTTGTCCGGTCTTGTCCGGTCTTGTCCGGGTCTTGTCCGGTCTTGTCTGGGTCTTGTCGGTCTTGTCCGGTCTTGTCCGGTCTTGTCTGGGTCTTGTCCGGTCTTGTCCGGTCTTGTCCGGTCTTGTCTGGGTCTTGTCCGGTCTTGTCCGGTCTTGTCTGGGTCTTGTCCGGTCTTGTCCGGTCTTGTCTGGGTCTTGTCCGGTCTTGTCCGGTCTTGTCTGGGTCTTGTCCGGTCTTGTCCGGTCTTGTCTGGGTCTTGTCCGGTCTTGTCCGGTCTTGTCTGGGTCTTGTCCGGTCTTGTCTGGGTCTTGTCCGGTCTTGTCCGGTCTTGTCCGGTCTTGTCTGGGTCTTGTCCGGTCTTGTCCGTTCTTGTCTGGGTCTTGTCCGGTCTTGTCCGGTCTTGTCTGGGTCTTGTCCGGTCTTGTCCGGTATTGTCCGGTCTTGTCTGGGTCTTGTCCGGTCTTGTCCGGTCTTGTCCGGGTCTTATCCGGTCTTGTCTGGGTCTTGTCGGTCTTGTCCGGTCTTGTCCGGTCTTGTCTGGGTCTTGTCCGGTCTTGTCCGGTCTTGTCCGGTCTTGTCTGGGTCTTGTCCGGTCTTGTCCGGTCTTGTCTGGGTCTTGTCCGGTCTTGTCCGGTCTTGTCTGGGTCTTGTCCGGTCTTGTCCGGTCTTGTCTGGGTCTTGTCCGGTCTTGTCCGGTCTTGTCTGGGTCTTGTCCGGTCTTGTCCGGTCTTGTCTGGGTCTTGTCCGGTCTTGTCTGGTCTTGTCTGTGTCTTGTCCGGTCTTGTCCGGTCTTGTTTGGGTCTTGTCCGGTCTTGTCTGGGTCTTGTCCGGTCTTGTCCGGTCTTGTCCGGTCTTGTCAGGGTCTTGTTCGGTCTTGTCCGGTCTTGTCTGGGTCTTGTCCGGTCTTGTCTGGGTCTTGTCCGGTCTTGTCCGGTCTTGTCTGGGTCTTGTCCGGTCTTGACTGGGTCTTGTCCGGTCTTGACTGGGTCTTGTCCGGTCTTGTCCAGTCTTGTCTTGTCTGGGTCTTGTCCGGTCTTGTCCGGTCTTGTCTGTGTCTTGTCCGGTCTTGTCTGGGTCTTGTCCGATCTTGTCCGGTCTTGTCTGGGTCTTGTCCGGTCTTGTCTGGGTCTTGTCCGGTCTTGTCCGGTCTTGTCTGGGTCTTGTCCGGTCTTTTCCGGTCTTGTCTGGGTCTTGTCCGGTCTTGTCCGGTGTTGTCTGGGTCTTGTCCGGTCTTGTCCGTTCTTGTCTGGGTCTCGTCCGGTCTTGTCCGGTCTTGTCTGGGTCTCGTCCGGTCTTGTCCGATCTTGTCTGGGTCTTGTCCGGTCTTGTCCGGTCTTGTCTGGGTCTTGTCCGGTCTTGTCTGGGTCTTGTCCGGTCTTGTCCGGTCTTGTCTGGGTCTTGTCCGGTCTTGTCCGGTCTTGTCTGGGTCTTGTCCGGTCTTGTCCGGTCTTGTCTGGGTCTTGTCCGGTCATGTCTGGGTCTTGTCCGGTCTTGTCCGGTCTTGTGTGGGTCTTGTCCGGTCCTTTCCGGTCTGGTCTGGGTCTTGTCCGGTCTTGTCCGGTGTTGTCTGGGTCTTGTCCGGTCTTGTCCGTTCTTGTCTGGGACTTGTCCGGTCTTGTCTGGGTCTTGTCCGGTCTTGTCCGGTCTTGTCCGGTGTTTTCTGGGTCTTGTCCGGTCTTGTCCGGTCTTGTCCGGTCTTGTCCGGGTCTTGTCCGGTCTTGTCCGGTCTTGTCTGGGTCTTGTCCGGTCTTGTCCGGTCTTGTCTGGGTCTTGTCCGGTCTTGTCTGGGTCTTGTCCGGTCTTGTCCGGTCTTGTCAGGGTCTTGTCCGGTCTTGTCCGGTCTTGTCCGGTCTTGTCCGGTCTTGTCTGGGTCTTGTCCTGTCTTGTCCGGTCTTGTCTGGGTCTTGTCCGGTCTTGCCTGGGTCTTGTCCGGTCTT
This sequence comes from Rhinoraja longicauda, assembly GCF_053455715.1. Classification (NCBI taxonomy): domain Eukaryota; kingdom Metazoa; phylum Chordata; class Chondrichthyes; order Rajiformes; family Arhynchobatidae; genus Rhinoraja; species Rhinoraja longicauda. The sequence goes on from NW_027601312.1 coordinate 328,845, forward strand.
GTCCGGTCTTGTCTGGGTCTTGTCTGGGTCTTGTCCGGTCTTTTCCGGTCTTGTCTGGGTCTTGTCCGGTCTTGTCCGGTCTTGTCTGGGTCTTGTCCGGTCTTGTCCGTTCTTGTCTGGGTCTTGTCCGGTCTTGTCCGGTCTTGTCTGGGTCTTGTCCGGTCTTGTCCGGTATTGTCCGGTCTTGTCTGGGTCTTGTCCGGTCTTGTCCGGTCTTGTCCGGGTCTTGTCCGGTCTTGTCTGGGTCTTGTCGGTCTTGTCCGGTCTTGTCCGGTCTTGTCTGGGTCTTGTCCGGTCTTGTCCGGTCTTGTCCGGTCTTGTCTGGGTCTTGTCCGGTCTTGTCCGGTCTTGTCTGGGTCTTGTCCGGTCTTGTCCGGTCTTGTCCGGTCTTGTCTGGGTCTTGTCCGGTCTTGTCCTGTCTTGTCTGGGTCTTGTCCGGTCTTGTCCGGTCTTGTCTGGGTCTTGTCCGGTCTTGTCCGGTCTTGTCTGGGTCTTGTCCGGTCTTGTCTGGGTCTTGTCCGGTCTTGTCCGGTCTTGTCCGGTCTTGTCTGGGTCTTGTCCGGTCTTGTCCGTTCTTGTCTGGGTCTTGTCCGGTCTTGTCCGGTCTTGTCTGGGTCTTGTCCGGTCTTGTCCGGTATTGTCCGGTCTTGTCTGGGTCTTGTCCGGTCTTGTCCGGTCTTGTCCGGGTCTTGTCCGGTCTTGTCTGGGTCTTGTCGGTCTTGTCCGGTCTTGTCCGGTCTTGTCTGGGTCTTGTCCGGTCTTGTCCGGTCTTGTCCGGTCTTGTCTGGGTCTTGTCCGGTCTTGTCCGGTCTTGTCTGGGTCTTGTCCGGTCTTGTCCGGTCTTGTCTGGGTCTTGTCCGGTCTTGTCCGGTCTTGTCTGGGTCTTGTCCGGTCTTGTCCGGTCTTGTCTGGGTCTTGTCCGGTCTTGTCCGGTCTTGTCTGGGTCTTGTCCGGTCTTGTCTGGGTCTTGTCCGGTCTTGTCCGGTCTTGTCTGTGTCTTGTCCGGTCTTGTCCGGTCTTGTTTGGGTCTTGTCCGGTCTTGTCTGGTTCTTGTCCGGTCTTGTCCGGTCTTGTCCGGTCTTGTCAGGGTCTTGTCCGGTCTTGTCCGGTCTTGTCTGGGTCTTGTCCGGTCTTGTCCGGTCTTGTCTGGGTCTTGTCCGGTCTTGTCCGGTTTTGTCTGGGTATTGTCCGGTCTTGACTGAGTCTTGTCCGGTCTTGTCCGGTCTTGTCTTGTCTGGGTCTTGTCTGGTCTTGTCCGGTCTTGTCTGGGTCTTGTCCGGTCTTGTCTGGGTCTTGTCCGGTCTTGTCCGGTCTTGTCCGGTCTTGTCTGGGTCTTGTCCGGTCTTGTCTGGGTCTTGTCCGGTCTTGTCCGGTCTTGTCTGGGTCTTGTCCGGTCTTATCTGGGTCTTGTCCGGTATTGTCTGGTTCTTGTCCGGTCTTGTCCGGTGTTGTCTGGGTCTTGTCCGGTCTTGTCCGGTCTTGTCTGGGTCTCGTCCGGTCTTGTCCGGTCTTGTCTGGGTCTCGTCCGGTCTTGTCCGGTCTTGTCCTGGTCTTGTCCGGTCTTGTCCGGTCTTGTCCGGGTCTTGTCTGGGTCTTGTCCGGGTCTTGTCTGTGTCTTGTACGGTCTTGTCCGGTCTTGTCCGGTCTTGTCCGGTCTTGTCTGGGTCTTGTCCGGTCTTGTCCGGTCTCATCTGGGTCTTGTCCGGTCTTGTCCGGTCTTGTCTGGGTCTTGTCCGGTCTTGTCCGGTCTTGTCTGGGTCTTGTCCGGTCTTGTCCAGTCTTGTCTGGGTCTTGTCCGGTCTTATCCGGTCTTGTCCGGTCTTGTCTGGGTCTTGTCCGGTCTTGTCCGGTCTTGAATGGGTCTTGTCCGGTCTTGTCCGGTCTTGTCTGGGTCTTGTCCGGTCTTGTCCGGTCTTGTCCGGTCTTGTCTGGGTCTTGTCCGGTCTTGTCCGGTCTTGTCTGGGTCATGTCCGGTCTTGTCCGGTCTTGTCCGGTCTTGTCTGGGTCTTGTCCGGTCTTGTCCGGTCTTGTCTGGGTCTTGTCCGGTCTTGTCCGGTCTTGTCCGGTCTTGTCTGGGTCTTGTCCGGTCTTGTCCGGTCTTGTCTGTGACTTGTCCGGTCTTGTCCGGTCTTGTTTGGGTCTTGTCCGGTCTTGTCTGGGTCTTGTCCGGTCTTGTCCGGTCTTGTCCGGTCTTGTCAGGGTCTTGTCCGGTCTTGTCCGGTCTTGTCTGGGTCTTGTCCGGTCTTGTCTGGGTCTTGTCCGGTCTTGTCCGGTCTTGTCTGGGTCTTGTCCGGTCTTGACTGGGTCTTGTCCGGTCTTGACTGGGTCTTGTCCGGTCTTGTCCGGTTTTGTCTTGTCTGGGTCTTGTCCGGTCTTGTCCGGTCTTGTCTGTGTCTTGTCCGGTCTTGTCTGGGTCTTGTCCGATCTTATCCGGTCTTGTCTGGGTCTTGTCCGGTCTTGTCTGGGTCTTGTCCGGTCTTGTCCGGTCTTGTCTGGGTCTTGTCCGGTCTTTTCCGGTCTTGTCTGGGTCTTGTCCGGTCTTGTCCGGTGTTGTCTGGGTCTTGTCCGGTCTTGTCCGTTCTTGTCTGTGTCTTGTCCGGTCTTGTCTGGGTCTTGTCCGGTCTTGTCCGGTCTTGTCCGGTGTTTTCTGGGTCTTGTCCGGTCTTGTCCGGTCTTGTCCGGGTCTTGTCCGGTCTTGTCTGGGTCTTGTCCGGTCTTGTCCGGTCTTGTCCGGTCTTGTCTGGGTCTTGTCCGGTCTTGTCCGGTCTTGCCTGGGTCTTGTCCGGTCTTGTCTGGGTCTTGTCCGGTCTTGTCCGGTCTTGTCTGGTTCTTGTCCGGTCTTGTCCGGTCTTGTCTGGGTCTTGTCCGGTCTTCTCCGGTCTTGTCTGGGTCTTGTCCGGTATTGTCCGGTCTTGTCTGGGTCTTGTCCGGTCTGGTCCGGTCTTGTCCGGTCTTGTCCGGTCTTGTCCGGTCTTGTCTGGGTCTTGTCCGGTCTTGTCTGGGTCTTGTCCGGTCTTGTCCGGTCTTGTCTGTGTCTTGTCCGGTCTTGTCCGGTCTTGTCTGGGTCTTGTCCGGTCTTGTCTGGGTCTTGTCCGGTCTTGTCCGGTCTTGTCCGGTCTTGTCAGGGTCTTGTCCGGTCTTGTCCGGTCTTGTCCGGTCTTGTCCGTTCTTGTCTGGGTCTCGTCCGGTCTTGTCCGGGTCTCGTCCGGCTTGTCCGGTCTTGTCCGATCTTGTCTGGGTCTTGTCCGGTCTTGTCCGGTCTTGTCTGGGTCTTGTCCGGTCTTGTCTGGGTCTTGTCCGGTCTTGTCCGGTCTTGTCTGGGTCTTGTCCGGTCTTGTCCGGTCTTGTCTGGGTCTTGTCCGCTCTTGTCCGGTCTTGTCTGCGTCTTGTCCGGTCTTGTACGGTCTTGTCTGGGTCTTGTCCGGTCTTGTCCGGTCTTGTCTGGGTCTTGTCCGGTCTTGTCCGGTATTGTCCGGTCTTGTCTGGGTCTTGTCCGGTCTTGTCCGGGTCTTGTCCGGTCTTGTCTGGGTCTTGTCCGGTCTTGTCCGGTGTTGTCCGGTCTTGTCTGGGTCTTGTCCGGTCTTGTCCGGTCTTGTCCGGTCTTGTCTGGGTCTTGTCCGGTCTTGTCCGGTCTTGTCTGGGTCTTGTCCGGTCTTGTACGGTCTTGTCTGGGTCTTGTCCGGTCTTGTCCGGTCTTGTCTGGGTCTTGTCCGGTCTTGTCCGGTCTTGTCCGGTCTTGTCTGGTTCTTGTCCGGTCTTGTCCGGTCTTGTCCGGTCTTGTCTGGGTCTTGTCCGGTCTTGTCCGGTCTTGTCTGGGTCTTGTCCGGTCTTGTCCGGTCTTGTCTGGGTCTTGTCCGGTCTTGTCCGGTCTTGTCCGGTCTTGTCTGGGTCTTGTCCGGTCTTGTCTGGGTCTTGTCCGGTCTTGTCCGGTCTTGTCTGTGTCTTGTCCGGTCATGTCCGGTCTTGTTTGGGTCTTGTCCGGTCTTGTCTGGGTCTTGTCCGGTCTTGTCCGGTCTTGTCCGGTCTTGTCAGGGTCTTGTCCGGTCTTGTCCGGTCTTGTCTGGGTCTTGTCCGGTCTTGTCTGGGTCTTGTCCGGTCTTGTCCGGTCTTGTCTGGGTCTTGTCCGGTCTTGTCCGGTCTTGTCTGGGTCTTGTCCGGTCTTGTCCGGTCTTGTCTGGGTCTTGTCCGGTCTTGTCTGGGTCTTGTCCGGTCTTGTCCGGTCTTGTCTGTGTCTTGTCCGGTCTTGTCCGGTCTTGTTTGGGTCTTTTCCGGTCTTGTCTGGTTCTTGTCTGGGTCTTGTCCGGTCTTGTCCGGTCTTGTCAGGGTCTTGTCCGGTCTTGTCCGGTCTTGTCTGGGTCTTGTCCGGTCTTGTCCGGTCTTGTCTGGGTCTTGTCCGGTCTTGTCCGGTTTTGTCTGGGTATTGTCCGGTCTTGACTGAGTCTTGTCCGGTCTTGTCCGGTCTTGTCTTGTCTGGGTCTTGTCCGGTCTTGTCCGGTCTTGTCTGGGTCTTGTCCGGTATTGTCTGGGTCTTGTCCGGTCTTGTCCGGTCTTGTCCGGTCTTGTCTGGGTCTTGTCCGGTCTTGTCTGGGTCTTGTCCGGTCTTGTCCGGTCTTGTCTGGGTCTTGTCCGGTCTTATCTGGGTCTTGTCCGGTCTTGTCTGGTTCTTGTCCGGTCTTGTCCGTTGTTGTCTGGGTCTTGTCCGGTCTTGTCCGGTCTTGTCTGGGTCTCGTCCGGTCTTGTCCGGTCTTGTCTGGGTCTCGTCCGGTCTTGTCCGGTCTTGTTCTGGTCTTGTCCGGTCTTGTCCGGTCTTGTCCGGTCTTGTCCGGGTCTTGTCTGTGTCTTGTCCGGGTCTTGTCTGGGTCTTGTACGGTCTTGTCCGGTCTTGTCCGGTCTTGTCCGGTCTTGTCTGGGTCTTGTCCGGTCTTGTCCGGTCTCGTCTGGGTCTTGTCCGGTCTTGTACGGTCTTGTCTGGGTCTTGTCCGGTCTTGTCCGGTCTTGTCTGGGTCTTGTCTGGGTCTTGTCCGGTCTTGTCCGGTCTTGTCTGGGTCTTGTCCGGTCTTATCCGGTCTTGTCCGGTCTTGTCTGGGTCTTGTCCGGTCTTGTCCGGTCTTGACTGGGTCTTGTCCGGTCTTGTCCGGTCTTGTCCGGTCTTGTCTGGGTCTTGTCCGGTCTTGTCCGGTCTTGCCCGGTCTTGTCTGGGTCTTGTCCGGTCTTGTCCGGTCTTGTCTGGGTCTTGTCCGGTCTTGTCCGGTCTTGTGCGGTCTTGTCTGGGTCTTGTCCGGTCTTGTCCGGTCTTGTCTGGGTCTTGTCCGGTCTTGTCCGGTCTTGTCTGGGTCTTGTCCGGTCTTGTCCGGTCTTGTCCGGTCTTGTCTGGGTCTTGTCCGGTCTTGTGCGGTCTTGTCCGGTCTTGTCCGGTCTTGTCTGTGTCTTGTCCGGTCTTGTCCGGTCTTGTTTGGTTCTTGTCTGGTCTTGTCTGGGTCTTGTCCGGTCTTGTCCGGTCTTGTCCGGTCTTGTCAGGGTGTTGTCCGGTCTTGTCCGGTCTTGTCCGGTCTTGTCTGGGTCTTGTCCGGTCTTGTCTGGGTCTTGTCCGGTCTTGTCCGGTCTTGTCTGGGTCTTGTCCGGTCTTGACTGGGTCTTGTCCGGTCTTGACTGGGTCTTGTCCGGTCTTGTCCGGTCTTGTCTTGTCTGGGTCTTGTCCGGTCTTGTCCGGTCTTGTCTGTGTCTTGTCCGGTCTTGTCTGGGTCTTGTCCGATCTTGTCCGGTCTTGTCTGGGTCTTGTCCGGTCTTGTCTGGGTCTTGTCCGGTCTTGTCCGGTCTTGTCTGGGTCTTGTCCGGTCTTTTCCGGTCTTGTCTGGGTCTTGTCCGGTCTTGTCCGGTGTTGCCTGGGTCTTGTCCGGTCTTGTCCGTTCTTGTCTGGGTCTTGTCCGGTCTTGTCTGGGTCTTGTCCGGTCTTGTCCGGTCTTGTCCGGTGTTTTCTGGGTCTTGTCCGGTCTTGTCCGGTCTTGTCCGGGTCTTGTCCGGTCTTGTCCGGGTCTTGTCCGGTCTTGTCTGGGTCTTGTCCGGTCTTGTCCGGTCTTGTCCGGTCTTGTCTGGGTCTTGTCCGGTGTTGTCCGGTCTTGCCTGGGTCTTGTCCGGTCTTGTCTGGGTCTTGTCCGGTCTTGTCCGGTCTTGTCTGGTTCTTGTCCGGTCTTGTCCGGTCTTGTCTGTGTCTTGTCCGGTCTTCTCCGGTCTTGTCTGGGTCTTGTCCGGTATTGTCCGGTCTTGTCTGGGTCTTGTCCGGTCTTGTCCGGTCTTGTCCGGTCTTGTCCGGTCTTGTCTGGGTCTTGTCCGGTCTTGTCTGGGTCTTGTCCGGTCTTGTCTGGGTCTTGTCCGGTCTTGTCCGGTCTTGTCTGTGTCTTGTCCGGTCTTGTCCGGTCTTGTCTGGGTCTTGTCCGGTCTTGTCTGGGTCTTGTCCGGTCTTGTCCGGTCTTGTCCGGTCTTGTCAGGGTCTTGTCCGGTCTTGTCCGGTCTTGTCCGGTCTGGTCCGGTCTTGTCTGGGTCTCGTCCGGTCTTGTCCGGGTCTCGTCCGGTCTTGGCCGGTCTTGTCCGATCTTGTCTGGGTCTTGTCCGGTCTTGTCCGGTCTTGTCTGGGTCTTGTCCGGTCTTGTCTGGGTCTTGTCCGGTCTTGTCCGGTCTTGTCTGGGTCTTGTCCGGTCTTGTCCGGTCTTGTCTGGGTCTTGTCCGCTTTTGTCCGGTCTTGTCTGGGTCTTGTCCGGTCTTGTCTGGGTCTTGTCCGGTCTTGTCCGGTCATGTCTGGGTCTTGTCCGGTCTTTTCCGGTCTTGTCTGGGTCTTGTCCGGTCTTGTCCGGTCTTGTCTGGGTCTTGTCCGGTCTTGTCCGTTCTTGTCTGGGTCTTGTCCGGTCTTGTCCGGTCTTGTCTGGGTCTTGTCCGGTCTTGTCCGGTATTGTCCGGTCTTGTCTGGGTCTTGTCCGGTCTTGTCCGGGTCTTGTCCGGTCTTGTCTGGGTCTTGTCTGGGTCGTGTCCGGTCTTGTCCGGTCTTGTCAGGGTCTTGTCCGGTCTTGTCCGGTCTTGTCCGGTCTTGTCTGGGTCTCGTCCGGTCTTGTCCGGTCTTGTCTGGGTCTCGTCCGGTCTTGTCCGGTCTTGTCCGATCTTGTCTGGGTCTTGTCCGGTCTTGTCCGGTCTTGTCTGGGTCTTGTCCGGTCTTGTCTGGGTCTTGTCCGGTCTTGTCCGGTCTTGTCTGGGTCTTGTCCGGTCTTGTCCGGTCTTGTCTGGGTCTTGTCCGGTCTTGTCCGGTCTTGTCTGTGTCTTGTCCGGTCTTGTCCGGTCTTGTTTGGGTCTTGTCTGGTCTTGTCTGGGTCTTGTCCGGTCTTGTCCGGTCTTGTCCGGTCTTGTCCGGTCTTGTCAGGGTCTTGTCCGGTCTTGTCCGGTCTTGTCTGGGTCTTGTCCGGTCTTGTCTGGGTCTTGTCCGGTCTTGTCCGGTCTTGACTGGGTCTTGTCCGGTCTTGACTGGGTCTTGTCTGGTCTTGTCCGGTCTTGTCTTGTCTGGGTCTTGTCCGGTCTTGTCCGGTCTTGTCTGTGTCTTGTCCGGTCTTGTCTGGGTCTTGTCCGATCTTGTCCGGTCTTGTCTGGGTCTTGTCCGGTCTTGTCTGGGTCTTGTCCGGTCTTGTCCGGTCTTGTCTGGGTCTTGTCCGGTCTTTTCCGGTCTTGTCTGGGTCTTGTCCGGTCTTGTCCGGTGTTGTCTGGGTCTTGTCCGGTCTTGTCCGTTCTTGTCTGGGTCTTGTCCGGTCTTGTCTGGGTTTTGTCCGGTCTTGTCCGGTGTTTTCTGGGTCTTGTCCGGTCTTGTCCGGTCTTGTCCGGGTCTTGTCCGGTCTTGTCTGGGTCTTGTCCGGTCTTGTCCGGTCTTGTCCGGTCTTGTCTGGGTCTTGTCCGGTCTTGTCCGGTCTTGCCTGGGTCTTGTCCGGTCTTGTCTGGGTCTTGTCCGGTCTTGTCCGGTCTTGTCTGGTTCTTGTCCGGTCTTGTCCGGTCTTGTCTGGGTCTTGTCCGGTCTTCTCCGGTCTTGTCTGGGTCTTGTCCGGTATTGTCCGGTCTTGTCTGGGTCTTGTCCGGTCTTGTCCGGTCTTGTCCGGTCTTGTCCGGTCTTGTCTGGGTCTTGTCCGGTCTTGTCTGGGTCTTGTCCGGTCTTGTCCGATCTTGTCTGTGTCTTGTCCGGTCTTGTCCGGTCTTGTCTGGGTCTTGTCCGGTCCTGTCTGGGTCTTGTCCGGTCTTGTCCGGTCTTGTCCGGTCTTGTCAGGGTCTTGTCCGGTCTTGTCCGGTCTTGTCCGGTCTTGTCCGGTCTTGTTTGGGTCTCGTCCGGTCTTGTCCGGGTCTCGTCCGGTCTTGTCCGGTCTTGTCCGATCTTTTCTGGGTCTTGTCCGGTCTTGTCCGGTCTTGTCTGGGTCTTGTCCGGTCTTGTCTGGGTCTTGTCCGGTCTTGTCCGGTCTTGTCTGGGTCTTGTCCGGTCTTGTCCGGTCTTGTCTGGGTCTTGTCCGCTTTTGTCCGGTCTTGTCTGGGTCTTGTCCGGTCTTGTCTGGGTCTTTTCCGGTCTTGTCCGGTCTTGTCTGGGTCTTGTCCGGTCTTTTCCGGTCTTTTCTGGGTCTTGTCCGGTCTTGTCCGGTCTTGTCTGGGTCTTGTCCGGTCTTGTCTGGGTCTTGTCCGGTCTTGTCCGTTCTTGTCTGGGTCTTGTCCGGTCTTGTCCGGTCTTGTCTGGGTCTTGTCCGGTCTTGTCCGGTATTGTCCGGTCTTGTCTGGGTCTTGTCCGGTCTTGTCCGGGTCTTGTCTGGTCTTGTCTGGGTCTTGTCCGGTCTTGTCCGGTCTTGTCCGGTCTTGTCTGGGTCTTGTCCGGTCTTGTCCGGTCTTGTCCGGTCTTGTCTGGGTCTTGTCCGGTCTTGTCCGGTCTTGTCTGGGTCTTGTCCGGTCTTGTACGGTCTTGTCTGGGTCTTGTCCGGTCTTGTCCGGTCTTGTCTGGGTCTTGTCCGGTCTTGTCCGGTCTTGTCCGGTCTTTTCTGGTTCTTGTCCGGTCTTGTCCGGTCTTGTCCGGTCTTGTCTGGGTCTTGTCCGGTCTTGTCCAGTCTTGTCTGGGTCTTGTCCGGTCTTGTCCGGTCTTGTCTGGGTCTTGTCCGGTCTTGTCCGGTCTTGTCCGGTCTTGTCTGGGTCTTGTCCGGTCTTGTCTGGGTCTTGTCCGGTCTTGTCCGGTCTTGTCTGTGTCTTGTCCGGTCTTGTCCGGTCTTGTTTGGGTCTTGTCCGGTCTTGTCTGGGTCTTGTCCGGTCTTGTCCGGTCTTGTCCGGTCTTGTCAGGGTCTTGTCCGGGTCTTGTCCGGTCTTGTCTGGGTCTTGTCCGGTCTTGTCTGGGTCTTGTCCGGTCTTGTCCGGTCTTGTCTTGTCTGGGTCTTGTCCGGTCTTGTCCGGTCTTGTCTGTGTCTTGTCCGGTCTTGTCTGGGTCTTGTCCGATCTTGTCCGGTCTTGTCTGGGTCTTGTCCGGTCTTGGCTGGGTCTTGTCCGGTCATGTCCGGTCTTGTCTGGGTCTTGTCCGGTCTTATGTGGGTCTTGTCCGGTCTTGTCTGGGTCTTGTCCGGTCTTGTCCGGTCTTTTCTGGGTCTTGTCCGGTCTTGTCCGGTCTTGTCTGGGTCTTGTCCGGTCTTGTCCGGGTCTTGTCCGGTCTTGTCCGGTCTTGTCAGGTCTTGTCCGGGTCTTGTCCGGTCTTGTCCGGTCTTGTCCGGTCTTGTCCGGTCTTGTCCGGTCTTGTCCGGTCTTGTCTGGGTCTCGTCCGGTCTTGTCCGGTCTTGTCTGGGTCTCGTCCGGTCTTGTCCGATCTTGTCTGGGTCTTGTCCGGTCTTGTCCGGTCTTGTCTGGGTCTTGTCCGGTCTTGTCTGGGTCTTGTCCGGTCTTGTCTGGGTCTTGTCCGGTCTTGTCCGGTCTTGTCTGGGTCTTGTCCGGTCTTGTCTGGGTCTTGTCTGGGTCTTGTCCGGTCTTGTCCGGTCTTGTCTGGGTCTTGTCCGGTCTTGTCTGGGTCTTGTCCGGTCTTGTCCGGTCTTGTCTGGGTCTTGTCCGGTCTTTTCCGGTCTTGTCTGGGTCTTGTCCGGTCTTGTCCGGTGTTGTCTGGGTCTTGTCCGGTCTTGTCCGTTCTTGTCTGGGTCTTGTCCGGTCTTGTCTGGGTCTTGTCCGGTCTTGTCCGGTCTTGTCCGGTGTTTTCTGGGTCTTGTCCGGTCTTGTCCGGTCTTGTCCGGGTCTTGTCCGGTCTTGTCTGGGTCTTGTCCGGTCTTGTCCGGTCTTGTCCGGTCTTGTCTGGGTCTTGTCCGGTCTTGTCCGGTCTTGCCTGGGTCTTGTCCGGTCTTGTCTGGGTCTTGTCCGGTCTTGTCCGGTCTTGTCTGGTTCTTGTCCGGTCTTGTCCGGTCTTGTCTGGGTCTTGTCCGGTCTTGTCCGGTCTTGTCTGGGTCTTGTCCGGTCTTGTCCGGTCTTGTCTGGGTCTTCTCCGGTCTTGTCCGGTCTTGTCCGGTCTTGTCCGGTCTTGTCTGGGTCTTGTCCGGTCTTGTCTGGGTCTTGTCCGGTCTTGTCCGGTCTTGTCTGTGTCTTGTCCGGTCTTGTCCGGTCTTGTCAGGGTCTTGTCCGGTCTTGTCTGGGTCTTGTCCGGTCTTGTCCGGTCTTGTCCGGTCTTGTCAGGGTCTTGTCCGGTCTTGTCCGGTCTTGTCCGGTCTTGTCCGGTCTTGTCTGGGTCTCGTCCGGTCTTGTCCGGTCTTGTCTGAGTCTCGTCCGGTCTTGTCCGGTCTTGTCCAATCTTGTCTGGGTCTTGTCCGGTCTTGTCTGGGTCTTGTCCGGTCTTGTCCGGTCTTGTCTGGGTCTTGTCCGGTCTTGTCCGGTCTTGTCTGGGTCTTGTCCGGTCTTGTCCGGTCTTGTCTGGGTCTTGTCCGGTCTTGTCCGGTCTTGTCTGGGTCTTGTCCGGTCTTGTCTGGGTCTTGTCCGGTCTTGTCCGGTCTTGTCTGGGTCTTGTCCGGTCTTTTCCGGTCTTGTCTGGGTCTTGTCCGGTCTTGTCCGGTCTTGTCTGGGTCTTGTCCGGTCTTGTCCGGTCTTGTCCGGTCTTGTCCGGTCTTGTCCGGTCTTGTCTGGGTCTCGTCCGGTCTTGTCCGGTCTTGTCTGAGTCTCGTCCGGTCTTGTCCGGTCTTGTCCAATCTTGTCTGGGTCTTGTCCGGTCTTGTCTGGGTCTTGTCCGGTCTTGTCCGGTCTTGTCTGGGTCTTGTCCGGTCTTGTCCGGTCTTGTCTGGGTCTTGTCCGGTCTTGTCCGGTCTTGTCTGGGTCTTGTCCGGTCTTGTCCGGTCTTGTCTGGGTCTTGTCCGGTCTTGTCTGGGTCTTGTCCGGTCTTGTCCGGTCTTGTCTGGGTCTTGTCCGGTCTTTTCCGGTCTTGTCTGGGTCTTGTCCGGTCTTGTCCGGTCTTGTCTGGGTCTTGTCCGGTCTTGTCCGTTCTTGTCTGGGTCTTGTCCGGTCTTGTCCGGTCTTGTCTGGGTCTTGTCCGGTCTTGTCCGGTCTTGTCTGGGTCTTGTCCGGTCTTATCTGGGTCTTGTCCGGTCTTGTCCGGTCTTGTCTGGGTCTTGTCCGGTCTTGTCCGGTCTTGTCCGGTCTTGTCTGGGTCTTGTCTGGGTCTTGTCCGGTCTTGTCCGGTCTTGTCCGGTCTTGTCCGGTCTTGTCTGGGTCTTGTCCGGTCTTGTCCGGTCTTGTCTGGGTCTTGTCCGGTCTTGTACGGTCTTGTCTGGGTCTTGTCCGGTCTTGTCCGGTCTTGTCTGGGTCATGTCCGGTCTTGTCCGGTCTTGTCCGGTCTTGTCTGGGTCTTGTCCGGTCTTGTCTGGGTCTTGTCCGGTCTTGTCCGGTGTTGTCTGTTTCTTGTCCGGTCTTGTCCGGTCTTGTCTGGGTCTTGTCCGGTCTTGTCTGGGTCTTGTCCGGTCTTGTCCGGTCTTGTCCGGTCTTGTCAGGGTCTTGTCCGGTCTTGTCCGGTCTTGTCCGGTCTTGTCCGGTCTTGTCTGGGTCTCGTCCGGTCTTGTCCGGTCTTGTCTGGGTCTCGTCCGGTCTTGTCCGGTCTTGTCCGATCTTGTCTGGGTCTTGTCCGGTCTTGTCCGGTGTTGTCTGGGTCTTGTCCTGTCTTGTCTGGGTCTTGTCCGGTCTTGTCCGGTCTTGTCTGGGTCTTGTCCGGTCTTGTCCGGTCTTGTCTGGGTCTTGTCCGGTCTTGTCCGGTCTTGTCTGGGTCTTGTCCGGTCTTGTCTGGGTCTTGTCCGGTCTTGTCCGGTCTTGTCTGGGTCTTGTCCGGTCTTTTCCAGTCTTGTCTGGGTCTTGTCCGGTCTTGTCCGGTCTTGTCTGGGTCTTGTCCGGTCTTGTCCGTTCTTGTCTGGGTCTTGTCCGGTCATGTCCGGTCTTGTCTGGGTCTTGTCCGGTCTTGTCCGGTATTGTCCGGTCTTGTCTGGGTCTTGTCCGGTCTTGTCCGGTCTTGTCCGGGTCTTGTCCGGTCTTGTCTGGATCTTGTCCGGTCTTGTCCGGTCTTGTCCGGTCTTGTCTGGGTCTTGTCCGGTCTTGTCCGGTCTTGTCCGGTCTTGTCTGGGTCTTGTCCGGTCTTGTCCGGTTTTGTCTGGGTCTTGTCCGGTCTTGTCCGGTCTTGTCTGGGTCTTGTCCGGTCTTGTCCGGTCTTGTCTGGGTCTTGTCCGGTCTTGTCCGGTCTTGTCTGGGTCTTGTCCGGTCTTGTCCGGTCTTGTCTGGGTCTTGTCCGGTCTTGTCTGGGTCTTGTCCGGTCTTGTCCGGTCTTGTCTGTGTCTTGTCCGGTCTTGTCCGGTCTTGATTGGGTCTTGTCCGGTCTTGTCTGGGTCTTGTCCGGTCTTGTCCGGTCTTGTCCGGTCTTGTCAGGGTCTTGTCCGGTCTTGTCCGGTCTTGTCTGGGTCTTGTCCGGTCTTGTCCGGTCTTGTCTGGGTCTTGTCCGGTCTTGTCCGGTTTTGTCTGGGTATTGTCCGGTCTTGACTGGGTCTTGTCCGGTCTTGTCCGGTCTTGTCTTGTCTGGGTCTTGTCCGGTCTTGTCCGGTCTTGTCTTGGTCTTGTCCGGTCTTGTCTGGGTCTTGTCCGGTCTTGTCCGGTCTTGTCCGGTCTTGTCTGGGTCTTGTCCGGTCTTGTCTGGGTCTTGTCCGGTCTTGTCCGGTCTTGTCTGGGTCTTGTCCGGTCTTATCTGGGTCTTGTCCGGTCTTGTCTGGTTCTTGTCCGGTCTTGTCCGGTGTTGTCTGGGTCTTGTCCGGTCTTGTCCGGTCTTGTCTGGGTCTCGTCCGGTCTTGTCCGGTCTTGTCTGGGTCTCGTCCGGTCTTGTCCGGTCTTGTCCTGGTCTTGTCCGGTCTTGTCCGGTCTTGTCCGGTCTTGTCCGGGTCTTGTCTGGGTCTTGTCCGGTCTTGTCTGGGTCTTGTCCGGTCTTGTCCGGTCTTGTCCGGTCTTGTCCGGTCTTGTCTGGGTCTTGTCCGGTCTTGTCCGGTCTTGTCTGGGTCTTGTCCGGTCTTGTCTGGGTCTTGTCCGGTCTTGTCCGGTCTTGTCAGGGTCTTGTCCGGTCTTGTCCGGTCTTGTCCGGTCTTGTCCGGTCTTGTCTGGGTCTTGTCCGGTCTTGTCCGGTCTTGTCTGGGTCTTGTCCGGTCTTGTCTGGGTCTTGTCCGGTCTTGTCCGGTCTTGTCTGGGTCTTGTCCGGTCTTTTCCGGTCTTGTCTGGGTCTTGTCCGGTCTTGTCCGGTCTTGTCTGTGTCTTGTCCGGTCTTGTCCGGTCTTGTCCGGTCTTGTCTGGGTCTTGTCCGGTCTTGTCTGGGTCTTGTCCGGTCTTGTCCGGTATTGTCCGGTCTTGTCTGGGTCTTGTCCGGTCTTGTCCGGTCTTGTCCGGGTCTTGTCCGGTCTTGTCTGGGTCTTGTCCGGTCTTGTCCGGTCTTGTCCGGTCTTGTCAGGGTCTTGTCCGGTCTTGTCCGGTCTTGTCCGGTCTTGTCCGGTCTTGTCTGGGTCTCGTCCGGTCTTGTCCGGTCTTGTCTGGGTCTCGTCCGGTCTTGTCCGGTCTTGTTCGATCTTGTCTGGGTCTTGTCCGGTCTTGTCCGGTCTTGTCTGGGTCTTGTCCGGTCTTGTCTGGGTCTTGTCCGGTCTTGTCCGGTCTTGTCTGGGTCTTGTCCGGTCTTGTCCGGTCTTGTCTGGGTCTTGTCCGGTCTTGTCCGGTCTTGTCTGGGTCTTGTCCGGTCTTGTCTGGGTCTTGTCCGGTCTTGTCCGGTCTTGTCTGGGTCTTGGCCGGTCTTTTCCGGTCTTGTCTGGGTCTTGTCCGGTCTTGTCCGGGTCTTGTCCGGTCTTGTCCGGTCTTGTCCGGGTCTTGTCCGGTCTTGTCCGTTCTTGTCTGGGTCTTGTCCGGTCTTGTCCGGTCTTGTCTGGGTCTTGTCCGATCTTGTCCGGTATTGTCCGTTCTTGTCTGGGTCTTGTCCGGTCTTGTCCGGTCTTGTCCGGGTCTTGTCCGGTCTTGTCTGGGTCTTGTCCGGTCTTGTCCGGTCTTGTCCGGTCTTGTCTGGGTCTTGTCCGGTCTTGTCCGGTCTTGTCCGGTCTTGTCTGGGTCTTGTCCGGTCTTGTCCGGTCTTGTCTGGGTCTTGTCCGGTCTTGTCCGGTCTTGTCTGGGTCTTGTCCGGTCTTATCCGGTCTTGTCCGGTCTTGTCCTGGTCTTGTCCGGTCTTGTCCGGTCTTGTCCGGTCTTGTCCGGGTCTTGTCTGGGTCTTGTCCGGGTCTTGTCTGGGTCTCGTTCGGTCTTGTCCGGTCTTGTCCGGTCTTGTCCGGTCTTGTCTGGGTCTTGTCCGGTCCTGTCCGGTCTTGTCTGGGTCTTGTCCAGTCTTGTCCGGTCTTGTCTGGGTCTTGTCCGGTCTTGTCCGGTCTTGTCTGGGTCTTGTCCGGTCTTGTCCGGTCTTATCTGGGTCTTGTCCGGTCTTATCCGGTCTTGTCCGGTCTTGTCTGGGTCTTGTCCTGTCTTGTCCGGTCTTGACTGGGTCTTGTCCGATCTTGTCCGGTCTTGTCTGGGTCTTGTCCGGTCTTGTCCGGTCTTGTCCGGTCTTGTCTGGGTCTTGTCTGGTCTTGTCCGGTCTTGTCTGGGTCTTGTCCGGTCTTGTCCGGTCTTGTCTGGGTCTTGTCCGGTCTTGTCCGGTCTTGTCTGGGTCTTGTCCGGTCTTGTCCGGTCTTGTCTGGGTCTTGTCCGGTCTTGTCCGGTCTTGTCCGGTCTTGTCTGGGTCTTGTCCGGTCTTGTCTGGGTCTTGTCCGGTCTTGTCCGGGCTTGTCTGTGTCTTGTCCGGTCTTGTCCGGTCTTGTTTGGGTCTTGTCCGGTCATGTCTGGTTCTTGTCCGGTCTTGTCCGGTCTTGTCCGGTCTTGTCAGGGTCTTGTCCGGTCTTGTCCGGTCTTGTCTGGGTCTTGTCCGGTCTTGTCTGGGTCTTGTCCGGTCTTGTCCGGTCTTGTCTGGGTCTTGTCTGGGACTTGTCCGGTCTTGACTGGGTCTTGTCCGGTCTTGACTGGGTCTTGTCCGGTCTTGTCCGGTCTTGTCTTGTCTGGGTCTTGTCCGGTCTTGTCCGGTCTTGTCTGTGTCTTGTCCGGTCTTGTCTGGGTCTTGTCCGATCTTGTCCGGTCTTGTCTGGGTCTTGTCCGGTCTTGTCTGGGTCTTGTCCGGTCTTGTCCGGTCTTTTCTGGGTCTTGTCCGGTCTTGTCCTGTCTTGTCTGGGTCTTGTCCGGTCTTGTCCGGGTCTTGTCCGGACTTGTCCAGTCTTGTCCGGTCTTGTCCGGGTCTTGTCCGGTCTTGTCCGGTCTTGTCCGGTCTTGTCCGGTCTTGTCCGGTCTTGTCCGGTCTTGTCTGGTCTCGTCCGGTCTTGTCCGGTCTTGTCTGGGTCTCGTCCGGTCTTGTCCGATCTTGTCTGGGTCTTGTCCGGTCTTGTCCGGTCTTGTCTGGGTCTTGTCCGGTCTTGTCTGGGTCTTGTCCGGTCTTGTCCGGTCTTGCCTGGGTCTTGTCCGGTCTTGTCCGGTCTTTTCTGGGTCTTGTCCGGTCTTGTCCGGTCTTGTCTGGGTCTTGTCCGGTCTTGTCTGGGTCTTGTCCGGTCTTGTCCGGTCTTGTCCGGTCTTGTCTGGGTCTTGTCCGGTCTTGTCTGGGTCTTGTCCGGTCTTGTCCGGTGTTGTCTGGGTGTTGTCTGGGTCTTGTCCGGTCTTGTCCGTTCTTGTCTGGGTCTTGTCCGGTCTTGTCTGGGTCTTTTCCGGTCTTGTCCGGTCTTGTCCGGTGTTTTCTGGGTCTTGTCCGGTCTTGTCCGGTCTTGTCCGGGTCTTGTCCGGTCTTGTCTGGGTCTTGTCCGGTCTTGTCCGGTCTTGTCCGGTCTTGTCTGGGTCTTGTCCGGTCTTGTCCGGTCTTGCCTGGGTCTTGTCCGGTCTTGTCTGGGTCTTGTCCGGTCTTGTCCGGTCTTGTCTGGGTCTTGTCCGGTCTTGTCTGGGTCTTGTCCGGTCTTGTCCGGTCTTGTCCGGTCTTGTCTGGGTCTTGTCCGGTCTTTTCCGGTCTTGTCTGGGTCTTGTCCGGTCTTGTCTGGTCTTGTCTGGGTCTTGTCCGGTCTTGTCCGTTCTTGTCTGGGTCTTGTCCGGTCTTGTCCGGTCTTGTCTGGGTCTTGTCCGGTCTTGTCCGGTATTGTCCGGTCTTGTCTGGGTCTTGTCCGGTCTTGTCCGGTCTTGTCCGGGTCTTGTCCAGTCTTGTCTGGGTCTTGTCCGGTCTTGTCCGGTCTTGTCCGGTCTTGTCTGGGTCTTGTCCGGTCTTGTCCGGTCTTGTCCGGTCTTGTCTGGGTCTTGTCCGGTCTTGTCCGGTCTTGTCTGGGTCTTGTCCGGTCTTGTCCGGTCTTGTCTGGGTCTTGTCCGGTCTTGTCCGGTCTTGTCTGGGTCTCGTCCGGTCTTGTCCGGTCTTGTCTGGGTCTCGTCCGGTCTTGTCCGGTCTTGTCCTGGTCTTGTCCGGTCTTGTCCGGTCTTGTCCGGTCTTGTCCGGGTCTTGTCTGGGTCTTGTCCGGTCTTGTCTGGGTCTTGTCCGGTCTTGTCCGGTCTTGTCCGGTCTTGTCCGGTCTTGTCTGAGTCTTGTCCGGTCTTGTCTGGGTCTTGTCCGGTCTTGTCCGGTCTTGTCAGGGTCTTGTCCGGTCTTGTCCGGTCTTGTCCGGTCTTGTCCGGTCTTGTCTGGGTCTTGTCCGGTCTTGTCCGGTCTTGTCTGGGTCTTGTCCGGTCTTGTCTGGGTCTTGTCGGGTCTTGTCCGGTCTTGTCCGGTCTTGTCTGGGTCTTGTCCGGTCTTTTCCGGTCTTGTCTGGGTCTTGTCCGGTCTTGTCCGGTCTTGTCTGGGTCTTGTCTGGGTCTTGTCCGGTCTTGTCCGGTCTTGTCTGGGTCTTGTCCGGTCTTGTCTGGGTCTTGTCCGGTCTTGTCCGGTATTGTCCGGTCTTGTCTGGGTCTTGTCCAGTCTTGTCCGGTCTTGTCCGGGTCTTGTCCGGTCTTGTCTGGGTCTTGTCCGGTCTTGTCCGGTCTTGTCCGGTCTTGTCAGGGTCTTGTCCGGTCTTGTCCGGTCTTGTCCGGTCTTGTCCGGTCTTGTCCGGTCTTGTCTTGTTCTCGTCCGGTCTTGTCCGGTCTTGTCTGGGTCTCGTCCGGTCTTGTCCGGTCTTGTCCGATCTTGTCTGGGTCTTGTCCGGTCTTGTCCGGTCTTGCCTGGGTCTTGTCCGGTCTTGTCTGGGTCTTGCCCGGTCTTGTCCGGTCTTGTCTGGGTCTTGTCCGGTCTTGTCCGGTCTTGTCTGCGTCTTGTCCGGTCTTGTCCGGTCTTGTCCGGTCTTGTCTGGGTCTTGTCCGGTCTTGTCTGGGTCTTGTCTGGGTCTCGTCCGGTCTTGTCCGGTCTTGTCTGGGTCTTGTCCGGTCTTTTCCGGTCTTGTCTGGGTCTTGTCCGGTCTTGTCCGGTCTTGTCTGGGTCTTGTCTGGGTCTTGTCCGGTCTTGTCCGGTCTTGTCTGGGTCTTGTCCGGTCTTGTCTGGGTCTTGTCCGGTCTTGTCCGGTATTGTCCGGTCTTGTCTGGGTCTTGTCCAGTCTTGTCCGGTCTTGTCCGGGTCTTGTCCGGTCTTGTCTGGGTCTTGTCCGGTCTTGTCCGGTCTTGTCCGGTCTTGTCAGGGTCTTGTCCGGCCTTGTCCGGTCTTGTCCGGTCTTGTCCGGTCTTGTCTTGTTCTCGTCCGGTCTTGTCCGGTCTTGTCTGGGTCTCGTCCGGTCTTGTCCGGTCTTGTCCGATCTTGTCTGGGTCTTGTCCGGTCTTGTCCGGTCTTGCCTGGGTCTTGTCCGGTCTTGTCTGGGTCTTGTCCGGTCTTGTCCGGTCTTGTCTGGGTCTTGTCCGGTCTTGTCCGGTCTTGTCTGGGTCTTGTCCGGTCTTGTCCGGTCTTGTCTGGGTCTTGTCCGGTCTTGTCTGGGTCTTGTCCGGTCTTGTCCGGTCTTGTCTGGGTCTTGTCCAGTCTTGTCCGGTCTTGTCTGGGTCTCGTCCGGTCTTGTCCGGTCTTGTCTGGGTATCGTCCGGTCTTGTCCGGTCTTGTCTGGGTCTCGTCCGGTCTTGTCCGGTCTTGTCTGGGTCTCGTCCGTTCTTGTCCGGTCTTGTCTGGGTTTCGTCCGGTCTTGTCCGGTCTTGTCTGGGTCTTGTCCGGTCTTGTCCGGACTTGTCTAGGTCTTGTCCGGTCTTGTCCGGTCTTGACTGGGTCTTGACTGGGTCTTGTCCGGTCTTGTCTGGTTCTTGTCCGGTTCTTGTCCGGTCTTGTCCTGTCTTGTCTGGGTCTTGTCCGGTCTTGTCCGGTCTTGTCTGGGTCTTGTCCGGTCTTGTCCGGTCTTGTCTGGGTCTTGTCCGGTCTTGTCTGGGTCTTGTCCGGGTCTTGTCCGGTCTTGTCCGGTCTTGTCCGGTCTTGTCTGGGTCTTGTCCGGTCTTGTCCGGTCTTGTCTGGGTCTTGTCCGGTCTTGTCCGGTCTTGTCCGGTCTTGTCTGGGTCTTGTCCGGTCTTGTCTGGGTCTTGTCCGGTCTTGTCCGGTCTTGTCTGTGTCTTGTCCAGTCTTGTCCGGTTTTGTCTGGGTCTTGTCCGGTCTTGTCCGGTCTTGTCCGGTCTTGTCAGGCTCTTGTCCGGTCTTGTCCGGTCTGTTCTGGGTCTTGTCCGGTCTTGTCCGGTCTTGTCTGGGTCTTGTCCGGTCTTGTCCGGTCTTGTCTGGGTCTTGTCCGGTCTTGACTGGGTCTTGTCCGGTCTTGACTGGGTCTTGTCCGGTCTTGTCCGGTCTTGTCTTGTCTGGGTCTTGTCCGGTCTTGTCCGGTCTTGTCTGTGTCTTGTCCGGTCTTGTCTGGGTCTTGTCCGGTCTTGTCCGATCTTGTCCGGTCTTGTCTGGGTCTTGTCCGGTCTTGTCTGGGTCTTGTCCGGTCTTGTCCGGTCTTGTCTGGGTCTTGTCCGGCCTTATGTGGGTCTTGTCCGGTCTTGTCTGGGTCTTGTCCGGTCTTTTCTGGGTCTTGTCCGGTCTTGTCCGGTCTTGTCTGGGTCTTGTCCGGTCTTGTCCGGGTCTTGTCCGGTCTTGTCCGGTCTTGTCCGGTCTTGTCCGGGTCTTGTCCGGTCTTGTCCGGTCTTGTCCGGTCTTGTCCGGTCTTGTCCGGTCTTGTCCGGTCTTGTCTGGATCTCGTCCGGTCTTGTCCGGTCTTGTCTGGGTCTCGTCCGGTCTTGTCCGATCTTGTCTGGGTCTTGTCCGGTCTTGTCCGGTCTTGTCTGGGTCTTGTCCGGTCTTGTCTGGGTCTTGTCCGGTCTTGTCCGGTCTTGTCTGGGTCTTGTCGGGTCTTGTCCGGTCTTGTCTGGGTCTTGTCCGGTCTTGTCCGGACTTGTCTAGGTCTTGTCCGGTCTTGTCCGGTCTTGACTGGGTCTTGACTGGGTCTTGTCCGGTCTTGTCTGGTTCTTGTCCGGTTCTTGTCCGGTCTTGTCCTGTCTTGTCTGGGTCTTGTCCGGTCTTGTCCGGTCTTGTCTGGGTCTTGTCCGGTCTTGTCCGGTCTTGTCTGGGTCTTGTCCGGTCTTGTCTGGGTCTTGTCCGGGTCTTGTCCGGTCTTGTCCGGTCTTGTCTGGGTCTTGTCCGGTCTTGTCCGGTCTTGTCTGGGTCTTGTCCGGTCTTGTCCGGTCTTGTCCGGTCTTGTCTGGGTCTTGTCCGGTCTTGTCTGGGTCTTGTCCGGTCTTGTCCGGTCTTGTCTGTGTCTTGTCCGGTCTTGTCCGGTTTTGTCTGGGTCTTGTCCGGTCTTGTCCGGTCTTGTCCGGTCTTGTCAGGCTCTTGTCCGGTCTTGTCCGGTCTGTTCTGGGTCTTGTCCGGTCTTGTCCGGTCTTGTCTGGGTCTTGTCCGGTCTTGTCCGGTCTTGTCTGGGTCTTGTCCGGTCTTGACTGGGTCTTGTCCGGTCTTGACTGGGTCTTGTCTGGTCTTGTCCGGTCTTGTCTTGTCTGGGTCTTGTCCGGTCTTGTCCGGTCTTGTCTGTGTCTTGTCCGGTCTTGTCTGGGTCTTGTCCGGTCTTGTCCGATCTTGTCCGGTCTTGTCTGGGTCTTGTCCGGTCTTGTCTGGGTCTTGTCCGGTCTTGTCCGGTCTTGTCTGGGTCTTGTCCGGCCTTATGTGGGTCTTGTCCGGTCTTGTCTGGGTCTTGTCCGGTCTTTTCTGGGTCTTGTCCGGTCTTGTCCGGTCTTGTCTGGGTCTTGTCCGGTCTTGTCCGGGTCTTGTCCGGTCTTGTCCGGTCTTGTCCGGTCTTGTCCGGGTCTTGTCCGGTCTTGTCCGGTCTTGTCCGGTCTTGTCCGGTCTTGTCCGGTCTTGTCCGGTCTTGTCTGGATCTCGTCCGGTCTTGTCCGGTCTTGTCTGGGTCTCGTCCGGTCTTGTCCGATCTTGTCTGGGTCTTGTCCGGTCTTGTCCGGTCTTGTCTGGGTCTTGTCCGGTCTTGTCTGGGTCTTGTCCGGTCTTGTCCGGTCTTGTCTGGGTCTTGTCCGGTCTTGTCCGGTCTTGTCTGGGTCTTGTCCGGTCTTGTCTGGGTCTTGTCTGGGTCTTGTCCGGTCTTGTCTGGTTCTTGTCCGGTCTTGTCCGGTCTTGTCTGGGTCTTGTACGGTCTTTTCCGGTCTTGTCTGGGTCTTGTCCGGTCTTGTCCGGTGTTGTCTGGGTCTTGTCCGGTCTTGTCCGTTCTTGTCTGTGTCTTGTCCGGTCTTGTCCGGTCTTGTCTGGGTCTTGTCCGGTCTTGTCCGGTCTTGTCTGGGTCTTGTCCGGTCTTGTCCGGTCTTGTCCGGTCTTGTCCGGTCTTGTCTGGGTCTTGTCCGGTCTTGTCTGGGTCTTGTCCGGTCTTGTCCGGTCTTGTCTGTGTCTTGTCCGGTCTTGTCTGGGTCTTGTCCGGTCTTGTCTGGGTCTTGTCCGGTCTTGTCCGGTCTTGTCCGGTCTTGTCAGGGTCTTGTCCGGTCTTGTCCGGTCTTGTCCGGTCTTGTCCGGTCTTGTCTGGGTCTCGTCCGGTCTTGTCCGGTCTTGTCTGGGTCTCGTCCGGTCTTGTCCGGTCTTGTCCGATCTTGTCTGGGTCTTGTCCGGTCTTGTCCGGTCTTGTCTGGGTCTTGTCCGGTCTTGTCTGGGTCTTGTCCGGTCTTGTCCGGTCTTGTCTGGGTCTTGTCCGGTCTTGTCCGGTCTTGTCTGGGTCTTGTCCGGTCTTGTCCGTTCTTGTCTGGGTCTTGTCCGGTCTTGTCTGGGTCTTGTCCGGTCTTGTCCGGTCTTGTCTGGGTCTTGTCCGGTCTTTTCCGGTCTTGTCTGGGTCTTGTCCGGTCTTGTCCGGTCTTGTCTGGGTCTTGTCCGGTCTTGTCCGTTCTTGTCTGGGTCTTGTCCGGTCTTGTCCGGTCTTGTCTGGGTCTTGTCCGGTCTTGTCCGGTATTGTCCGGTCTTGTCTGGGTCTTGTCCGGTCTTGTCCGGTCTTGTCCGGGTCTTGTCCGGTCTTGTCTGGGTCTTGTCCGGTCTTGTCCGGTCTTGTCCGGTCTTGTCTGGGTCTTGTCCGGTCTTGTCCGGTCTTGCCTGGGTCTTGTCCGGTCTTGTCTGGGTCTTGTCAGGTCTTGTCCGGTCTTGTCTGGGTCTTGTCCGGTCTTGTCCGGTCTTGTCTGGGTCTTGTCCGGTCTTGTCCGGTCTTGTCTGGGTCTTGTCCGGTCTTGTCCGGTCTTGTCTGGGTCTTGTCCGGTCTTGTCCGGTCTTGTCCGGTCTTGTCTGGGTCTTGTCCGGTCTTGTCTGGGTCTTGTCCGGTCTTGTCCGGTATTGTCCGGTCTTGTCTGGGTCTTGTCCAGTCTTGTCCGGTCTTGTCCGGGTATTGTCCGGTCTTGTCTGGGTCTTGTCCGGTCTTGTCCGGCCTTGTCCGGTCTTGTCAGGGTCTTGTCCGGTCTTGTCCGGTCTTGTCCGGTCTTGTCCGGTCTTGTCTTGTTCTCGTCCGGTCTTGTCCGGTCTTGTCTGGGTCTCGTCCGGTCTTGTCCGGTCTTGTCCGATCTTGTCTGGGTCTTGTCCGGTCTTGTCCGGTCTTGCCTGGGTCTTGTCCGGTCTTGTCTGGGTCTTGTCCGGTCTTGTCCGGTCTTGTCTGGGTCTTGTCCGGTCTTGTCCGGTCTTGTCTGGGTCTTGTCCGGTCTTGTCCGGTCTTGTCTGGGTCTTGTCCATCTTGTCTGGGTCTTGTCCGGTCTTGTCCGGTCTTGTCTGGGTCTTGTCCAGTCTTGTCCGGTCTTGTCTGGGTCTCGTCCGGTCTTGTCCGGTCTTGTCTGGGTATCGTCCGGTCTTGTCCGGTCTTGTCTGGGTCTCGTCCGATCTTGTCCGGTCTTGTCTGGGTCTCGTCCGTTCT
Source organism: Rhinoraja longicauda (assembly GCF_053455715.1). Lineage (NCBI taxonomy): Eukaryota > Metazoa > Chordata > Chondrichthyes > Rajiformes > Arhynchobatidae > Rhinoraja > Rhinoraja longicauda. The sequence goes on from NW_027601312.1 coordinate 351,743, forward strand.
TGTCCGGTCTTGTCTGGGTTTCGTCCGGTCTTGTCCGGTCTTGTCTGGGTCTTGTCCGGTCTTGTCCGGACTTGTCTGGGTCTTGTCCGGTCTTGTCCGGTCTTGACTGGGTCTTGACTGGGTCTTGTCCGGTCTTGTCTGGTTCTTGTCCGGTTCTTGTCCGGTCTTGTCCTGTCTTGTCTGGGTCTTGTCCGGTCTTGTCCGGTCTTGTCTGGGTCTTGTCCGGTCTTGTCCGGTCTTGTCTGGGTCTTGTCCGGTCTTGTCTGGGTCTTGTCCGGGTCTTGTCCGGTCTTGTCCGGTCTTGTCTGGGTCTTGTCCGGTCTTGTCTGGGTCTTGTCCGGTCTTGTCCGGTCTTGTCCGGTCTTGTCCGGTCTTGTCTGGGTCTTGTCCGGTCTTGTCTGGGTCTTGTCCGGTCTTGTCCGGTCTTGTCTGTGTCTTGTCCGGTCTTGTCCGGTTTTGTCTGGGTCTTGTCCGGTCTCGTCCGGTCTTGTCCGGTCTTGTCCGATCTTGTCTGGGTCTTGTCCGGTCTTGTCCGGTCTTGCCTGGGTCTTGTCCGGTCTTGTCTGGGTCTTGTCCGGTCTTGTCCGGTCTTGTCTGGGTCTTGTCCGGTCTTGTCCGGTCTTGTCTGGGTCTTGTCCGGTCTTGTCCGGTCTTGTCTGGGTCTTGTCCATCTTGTCTGGGTCTTGTCCGGTCTTGTCCGGTCTTGTCTGGGTCTTGTCCAGTCTTGTCCGGTCTTGTCTGGGTCTCGTCCGGTCTTGTCCGGTCTTGTCTGGGTATCGTCCGGTCTTGTCCGGTCTTGTCTGGGTCTCGTCCGATCTTGTCCGGTCTTGTCTGGGTCTCGTCCGTTCTTGTCCGGTCTTGTCTGGGTTTCGTCCGGTCTTGTCCGGTCTTGTCTGGGTCTTGTCCGGTCTTGTCCGGACTTGTCTGGGTCTTGTCCGGTCTTGTCCGGTCTTGACTGGGTCTTGACTGGGTCTTGTCCGGTCTTGTCTGGTTCTTGTCCGGTTCTTGTCCGGTCTTGTCCTGTCTTGTCTGGGTCTTGTCCGGTCTTGTCCGGTCTTGTCTGGGTCTTGTCCGGTCTTGTCCGGTCTTGTCTGGGTCTTGTCCGGTCTTGTCCGGTCTTGTCTGGGTCTTGTCCATCTTGTCTGGGTCTTGTCCGGTCTTGTCCGGTCTTTTCTGGGTCTTGTCCGGTCTTGTCCGGTCTTGTCTGGGTCTTGTCCGGTCTTGTCCGGGTCTTGTCCGGTCTTGTCCGGTCTTGTCCGGTCTTGTCCGGGTCTTGTCCGGTCTTGTCCGGTCTTGTCCGGTCTTGTCCGGTCTTGTCCGGTCTTGTCCGGTCTTGTCTGGGTATCGTCCGTTCTTGTCCGGTCTTGTCTGGGTTTCGTCCGGTCTTGTCCGGTCTTGTCTGGGTCTTGTCCGGTCTTGTCCGGACTTGTCTGGGTCTTGTCCGGTCTTGTCCGGTCTTGACTGGGTCTTGACTGGGTCTTGTCCGGTCTTGTCTGGTTCTTGTCCGGTTCTTGTCCGGTCTTGTCCTGTCTTGTCTGGGTCTTGTCCGGTCTTGTCCGGTCTTGTCTGGGTCTTGTCCGGTCTTGTCCGGTCTTGTCTGGGTCTTGTCCGGTCTTGTCTGGGTCTTGTCCGGGTCTTGTCCGGTCTTGTCCGGTCTTGTCTGGGTCTTGTCCGGTCTTGTCTGGGTCTTGTCCGGTCTTGTCCGGTCTTGTCCGGTCTTGTCCGGTCTTGTCTGGGTCTTGTCCGGTCTTGTCTGGGTCTTGTCCGGTCTTGTCCGGTCTTGTCCGGTCTTGTCCGGTCTTGTCCGGTCTTGTCCGGTCTTGTCCGGTCTTGTCCGGTCTTGTCAGGCTCTTGTCCGGTCTTGTCCGGTCTGTTCTGGGTCTTGTCCGGTCTTGTCCAATCTTGTCTGGGTCTTGTCCGGTCTTGTCCGGTCTTGTCTGGGTCTTGTCCGGTCTTGACTGGGTCTTGTCCGGTCTTGACTGGGTCTTGTCCGGTCTTGTCCGGTCTTGTCTTGTCTGGGTTTTGTCCGGTCTTGTCCGGTCTTGTCTGTGTCTTGTCCGGTCTTGTCTGGGTCTTGTCCGGTCTTGTCCGATCTTGTCCGGTCTTGTCTGGGTCTTGTCCGGTCTTGTCTGGGTCTTGTCCGGTCTTTTCCGGTCTTGTCTGGGTCTTGTCCGGCCTTATGTGGGTCTTGTCCGGTCTTGTCTGGGTCTTGTCCGGTCTTGTCCGGTCTTTTCTGGGTCTTGTCCGGTCTTGTCCGGTCTTGTCTGGGTCTTGTCCGGTCTTGTCCGGGTCTTGTCCGGTCTTGTCCGGTCTTGTCCGGTCTTGTCCGGGTCTTGTCCGGTCTTGTCCGGTCTTGTCCGGTCTTGTCCGGTCTTGTCCGGTCTTGTCCGGTCTTGTCTGGATCTCGTCCGGTCTTGTCCGGTCTTGTCTGGGTCTCGTCCGGTCTTGTCCGATCTTGTCTGGGTCTTGTCCGGTCTTGTCCGGTCTTGTCTGGGTCTTGTCCGGTCTTGTCTGGGTCTTGTCCGGTCTTGTCCGGTCTTGTCTGGGTCTTGTCCGGTCTTGTCCGGTCTTGTCCGGTCTTGTCTGGGTCTTGTCCGGTCTTGTCTGGGTCTTGTCTGGGTCTTGTCCGGTCTTGTCTGGGTCTTGTCCGGTCTTGTCCGGTCTTGTCTGGGTCTTGTACGGTCTTGTCCGGTCTTGTCTGGGTCTTGTCCGGTCTTGTCCGGTCTTGTCCGGTCTTGTCCGGTCTTGTCTGGGTCTTGTCCGGTCTTGTCCGGTCTTGTCCGGTCTTGTCTGGGTCTTGTCCGGTCTTGTCAGGGTCTTGTCCGGTCTTGTCCGGTCTTGTCTGTGTCTTGTCCGGTCTTGTCTGGGTCTTGTCCGGTCTTGTCAGGGTCTTGTCCGGTCTTGTCCGGTCTTGTCCGGTCTTGTCCGGTCTTGTCTGGGTCTCGTCCGGTCTTGTCCGGTCTTGTCTGGGTCTCGTCCGGTCTTGTCCGGTCTTGTCCGATCTTGTCTGGGTCTTGTCCGGTCTTGTCCGGTCTTGTCTGGGTCTTGTCCGGTCTTGTCTGGGTCTTGTCCGGTCTTGTCCGGTCTTGTCTGGGTCTTGTCCGGTCTTGTCCGGTCTTGTCTGGGTCTTGTCCGGTCTTGTCCGGTCTTGTCTGGGTCTTGTCCGGTCTTGTCTGGTCTTGTCTGGGTCTTGTCCGGTCTTGTCCGGTCTTGTCTGGGTCTTGTCCGGTCTTTTCCGGTCTTGTCTGGGTCTTGTCCGGTCTTGTCCGGTCTTGTCTGGGTCTTGTCCGGTCTTGTCCGTTCTTGTCTGGGTCTTGTCCGGTCTTGTCCGGTCTTGTCTGGGTCTTGTCCGGTCTTGTCCGGTATTGTCCGGTCTTGTCTGGGTCTTGTCCGGTCTTGTCCGGTCTTGTCCGGGTCTTGTCCGGTCTTGTCTGGGTCTTGTCCGGTCTTGTCCGGTCTTGTCCGGTCTTGTCTGGGTCTTGTCCGGTCTTGTCCGGTCTTGCCTGGGTCTTGTCCGGTCTTGTCTGGGTCTTGTCCGGTCTTGTCCGGTCTTGTCTGGGTCTTGTCCGGTCTTGTCCGGTCTTGTCTGGGTCTTGTCCGGTCTTGTCCGGTCTTGTCTGGGTCTTGTCCGGTCTTGTCCGGTCTTGTCTGGGTCTTGTCCGGTCTTGTCCGGTCTTGTCCGGTCTTGTCTGGGTCTTGTCCGGTCTTGTCCGGTCTTGTCTGTGTCTTGTCCGGTATTGTCCGGTCTTGTTTGGGTCTTGTCCGGTCTTGTCTGGGTCTTGTCTGGTCTTGTCCGGTCTTGTCCGGTCTTGTCAGGGTCTTGTCCGGTCTTGTCCGGACTTGTCTGGGTCTTGTCCGGTCTTGTCTGGGTCTTGTCCGGTCTTGTCCGGTCTTGTCTGTGTCTTGTCCGGTCTTGACTGGGTCTTGTCCGGTCTTGACTGGGTCTTGTCCGGTCTTGTCCGGTCTTGTCCGGTCTTGTCTTGTTTGGGTCTTGTCCGGTCTTGTCTGGGTCTTGTCCGGTCTTGTCCGGTCTTGTCTGGGTCTTGTCTGGTCTTATGTGGGTCTTGTCCGGTCTTGTCTGGGTCTTGTCCGGTCTTGTCCGGTCTTTTCTGGGTCTTGTCCGGTCTTGTCCGGTCTTGTCCGGGTCTTGTCCGGTCTTGTCCGGTCTTGTCTGGGTCTTGTCCGGTCTTGTCTGGTCTTGTCCGGTCTTGTCTGGGTCTTGTCCGGTCTTGTCCGGTCTTGCCTGGGTCTTGTCCGGTCTTTTCTGGGTCTTGTCCGGTCTTGTCCGGTCTTGTCTGGGTCTTGTCCGGTCTGGTCCGGTCTTGTCTGGGTCTTGTCCGGTCTTGTCCGGTCTTGTCTGGGTCTTGTCCGGTCTTGTCCGGTCTTGTCTGTGTCTTCTCCGGTCTTGTCTGGGTCTTGTCCGGTCTTGTCTGGGTCTTGTCCGGTCTTGTCCGGTCTTGTCCGGTCTTGTCAGGGTCTTGTCCGGTCTTGTCCGGTCTTGTCCGGTCTTGTCCGGTCTTGTCTGGGTCTCGTCCGGTCTTGTCCGGTCTTGTCTGGGTCTCGTCCGGTCTTGTCCGGTCTTGTCCGATCTTGTCTGGGTCTTGTCCGGTCTTGTCCGGTCTTGTCTGGGTCTTGTCCGGTCTTGTCTGGGTCTTGTCTGGGTCTTGTCCGGTCTTGTCCGGTCTTGTCTGGGTCTTGTCCGGTCTTGTCCGGTCTTGTCTGGGTCTTGTCCGGTCTTGTCCGGTCTTGTCTGGGTCTTGTCCGGTCTTGTCTGGGTCTTGTCCGGTCTTGTCCGGTCTTGTCTGGGTCTTGTCCGGTCTTTCCCGGTCTTGTCTGGGTCTTGTCCGGTCTTCTCCGGTCTTGTCTGGGTCTTGTCCGGTCTTGTCCGTTCTTGTCTGGGTCTTGTCCGGTCTTGTCCGGTCTTGTCTGGGTCATGTCCGGTCTTGTCCGGTATTGTCCGGTCTTGTCCGGTCTTGTCTGTGTCTTGTCCGGTCTTGTCTGGGTCTTGTCCGGTCTTGTCTGGGTCTTGTCCGGTCTTGTCCGGTCTTGTCAGGGTCTTGTCCGGTCTTGTCCGTTCTTGTCTGGGTCTTGTCCGGTCTTGTCCGGTCTTGTCTGGGTCTTGTCCGGTCTTGTCCGGTATTGTCCGGTCTTGTCTGGGTCTTGTCCGGTCTTGTCCGGTCTTGTCCGGGTCTTGTCCGGTCTTGTCTGGGTCTTGTCCGGTCTTGTCCGGTCTTGTCCGGTCTTGTCTGGGTCTTGTCCGGTCTTGTCCGGTCTTGCCTGGGTCTTGTCCGGTCTTGTCTGGGTCTTGTCCGGTCTTGTCCGGTCTTGTCTGGGTCTTGTCCGGTCTTGTCCGGTCTTGTCTGGGTCTTGTCCGGTCTTGTCCGGTCTTGTCTGGGTCTTGTCCGGTCTTGTCCGGTCTTGTCTGGGTCTTGTCCGGTCTTGTCCGGTCTTGTCCGGTCTTGTCTGGGTCTTGTCCGGTCTTGTCTGGGTCTTGTCCGGTCTTGTCCGGTATTGTCCGGTCTTGTCTGGGTCTTGTCCAGTCTTGTCCGGTCTTGTCCGGGTATTGTCCGGTCTTGTCTGGGTCTTGTCCGGTCTTGTCCGGTCTTGTCCGGCCTTGTCCGGTCTTGTCAGGGTCTTGTCCGGTCTTGTCCGGTCTTGTCCGGTCTTGTCCGGTCTTGTCTTGTTCTCGTCCGGTCTTGTCCGGTCTTGTCTGGGTCTCGTCCGGTCTTGTCCGGTCTTGTCCGATCTTGTCTGGGTCTTGTCCGGTCTTGTCCGGTCTTGCCTGGGTCTTGTCCGGTCTTGTCTGGGTCTTGTCCGGTCTTGTCCGGTCTTGTCTGGGTCTTGTCCGGTCTTGTCCGGTCTTGTCTGGGTCTTGTCCGGTCTTGTCCGGTCTTGTCTGGGTCTTGTCCATCTTGTCTGGGTCTTGTCCGGTCTTGTCCGGTCTTGTCTGGGTCTTGTCCAGTCTTGTCCGGTCTTGTCTGGGTCTCGTCCGGTCTTGTCCGGTCTTGTCTGGGTATCGTCCGGTCTTGTCCGGTCTTGTCTGGGTCTCGTCCGGTCTTGTCCGGTCTTGTCTGGGTCTCGTCCGTTCTTGTCCGGTCTTGTCTGGGTTTCGTCCGGTCTTGTCCGGTCTTGTCTGGGTCTTGTCCGGTCTTGTCCGGACTTGTCTGGGTCTTGTCCGGTCTTGTCCGGTCTTGACTGGGTCTTGACTGGGTCTTGTCCGGTCTTGTCTGGTTCTTGTCCGGTTCTTGTCCGGTCTTGTCCTGTCTTGTCTGGGTCTTGTCCGGTCTTGTCCGGTCTTGTCTGGGTCTTGTCCGGTCTTGTCCGGTCTTGTCTGGGTCTTGTCCGGTCTTGTCTGGGTCTTGTCCGGGTCTTGTCCGGTCTTGTCCGGTCTTGTCTGGGTCTTGTCCGGTCTTGTCTGGGTCTTGTCCGGTCTTGTCCGGTCTTGTCCGGTCTTGTCCGGTCTTGTCTGGGTCTTGTCCGGTCTTGTCTGGGTCTTGTCCGGTCTTGTCCGGTCTTGCTGTGTCTTGTCCGGTCTTGTCCGGTCTTGTCAGGCTCTTGTCCGGTCTTGTCCGGTCTGTTCTGGGTCTTGTCCGGTCTTGTCCGGTCTTGTCTGGGTCTTGTCCGGTCTTGTCCGGTCTTGTCTGGGTCTTGTCCGGTCTTGACTGGGTCTTGTCCGGTCTTGACTGGGTCTTGTCCGGTCTTGTCCGGTCTTGTCTTGTCTGGGTTTTGTCCGGTCTTGTCCGGTCTTGTCTGTGTCTTGTCCGGTCTTGTCTGGGTCTTGTCCGGTCTTGTCCGATCTTGTCCGGTCTTGTCTGGGTCTTGTCCGGTCTTGTCTGGGTCTTGTCCGGTCTTGTCCGGTCTTGTCTGGGTCTTGTCCGGCCTTATGTGGGTCTTGTCCGGTCTTGTCTGGGTCTTGTCCGGTCTTGTCCGGTCTTTTCTGGTTCTTGTCCGGTCTTGTCCGGTCTTGTCTGGGTCTTGTCCGGTCTTGTCCGGGTCTTGTCCGGTCTTGTCCGGTCTTGTCCGGTCTTGTCCGGGTCTTGTCCGGTCTTGTCCGGTCTTGTCCGGTCTTGTCCGGTCTTGTCCGGTCTTGTCCGGTCTTGTCTGGATCTCGTCCGGTCTTGTCCGGTCTTGTCTGGGTCTCGTCCGGTCTTGTCCGATCTTGTCTGGGTCTTGTCCGGTCTTGTCCGGTCTTGTCTGGGTCTTGTCCGGTCTTGTCTGGGTCTTGTCCGGTCTTGTCCGGTCTTGTCTGGGTCTTGTCCGGTCTTGTCCGGTCTTGTCCGGTCTTGTCTGGGTCTTGTCCGGTCTTGTCTGGGTCTTGTCTGGGTCTTGTCCGGTCTTGTCTGGGTCTTGTCCGGTCTTGTCCGGTCTTGTCTGGGTCTTGTACGGTCTTTTCCGGTCTTGTCTGGGTCTTGTCCGGTCTTGTCCGGTGTTGTCTGGGTCTTGTCCGGTCTTGTCCGTTCTTGTCTGGGTCTTGTCCGGTCTTGTCCGGTCTTGTCTGGGTCTTGTCCGGTCTTGTCCGGTCTTGTCTGGGTCTTGTCCGGTCTTGTCCGGTCTTGTCCGGTCTTGTCCGGTCTTGTCTGGGTCTTGTCCGGTCTTGTCAGGGTCTTGTCCGGTCTTGTCCGGTCTTGTCTGTGTCTTGTCCGGTCTTGTCTGGGTCTTGTCTGGGTCTTGTCCGGTCTTGTCAGGGTCTTGTCCGGTCTTGTCCGGTCTTGTCCGGTCTTGTCCGGTCTTGTCTGGGTCTCGTCCGGTCTTGTCCGGTCTTGTCTGGGTCTCGTCCGGTCTTGTCCGGTCTTGTCCGATCTTGTCTGGGTCTTGTCCGGTCTTGTCCGGTCTTGTCTGGGTCTTGTCCGGTCTTGTCTGGGTCTTGTCCGGTCTTGTCCGGTCTTGTCTGGGTCTTGTCCGGTCGTGTCCGGTCTTGTCTGGGTCTTGTCCGGTCTTGTCCGGTCTTGTCTGGGTCTTGTCCGGTCTTGTCTGGTCTTGTCTGGGTCTTGTCCGGTCTTGTCCGGTCTTGTCTGGGTCTTGTCCGGTCTTTTCCGGTCTTGTCTGGGTCTTGTCCGGTCTTGTCCGGTCTTGTCTGGGTCTTGTCCGGTCTTGTCCGTTCTTGTCTGGGTCTTGTCCGGTCTTGTCCGGTCTTGTCTGGGTCTTGTCCGGTCTTGTCCGGTATTGTCCGGTCTTGTCTGGGTCTTGTCCGGTCTTGTCCGGTCTTGTCCGGGTCTTGTCCGGTCTTGTCTGGGTCTTGTCCGGTCTTGTCCGGTCTTGTCCGGTCTTGTCTGGGTCTTGTCCGGTCTTGTCCGGTCTTGCCTGGGTCTTGTCCGGTCTTGTCTGGGTCTTGTCCGGTCTAGTCCGGTCTTGTCTGGGTCTTGTCCGGTCTTGTCCGGTCTTGTCTGGGTCTTGTCCGGTCTTGTCCGGTCTTGTCTGGGTCTTGTCCGGTCTTGTCCGGTCTTGTCTGGGTCTTGTCCGGTCTTGTCCGGTCTTGTCCGGTCTTGTCTGGGTCTTGTCCGGTCTTGTCCGGTCTTGTCTGTGTCTTGTCCGGTATTGTCCGGTCTTGTTTGGGTCTTGTCCGGTCTTGTCTGGGTCTTGTCTGGTCTTGTCCGGTCTTGTCCGGTCTTGTCAGGGTCTTGTCCGGTCTTGTCCGGACTTGTCTGGGTCTTGTCCGGTCTTGTCTGGGTCTTGTCCGGTCTTGTCCGGTCTTGTCTGTGTCTTGTCCGGTCTTGACTGGGTCTTGTCCGGTCTTGACTGGGTCTTGTCCGGTCTTGTCCGGTCTTGTCCGGTCTTGTCTTGTTTGGGTCTTGTCCGGTCTTGTCTGGGTCTTGTCCGGTCTTGTCCGGTCTTGTCTGGGTCTTGTCTGGTCTTATGTGGGTCTTGTCCGGTCTTGTCTGGGTCTTGTCCGGTCTTGTCCGGTCTTTTCTGGGTCTTGTCCGGTCTTGTCCGGTCTTGTCCGGGTCTTGTCCGGTCTTGTCCGGTCTTGTCTGGGTCTTGTCCGGTCTTGTCTGGTCTTGTCCGGTCTTGTCTGGGTCTTGTCCGGTCTTGTCCGGTCTTGCCTGGGTCTTGTCCGGTCTTTTCTGGGTCTTGTCCGGTCTTGTCCGGTCTTGTCTGGGTCTTGTCCGGTCTGGTCCGGTCTTGTCTGGGTCTTGTCCGGTCTTGTCCGGTCTTGTCTGGGTCTTGTCCGGTCTTGTCCGGTCTTGTCTGTGTCTTCTCCGGTCTTGTCTGGGTCTTGTCCGGTCTTGTCTGGGTCTTGTCCGGTCTTGTCCGGTCTTGTCCGGTCTTGTCAGGGTCTTGTCCGGTCTTGTCCGGTCTTGTCCGGTCTTGTCCGGTCTTGTCTGGGTCTCGTCCGGTCTTGTCCGGTCTTGTCTGGGTCTCGTCCGGTCTTGTCCGCTCTTGTCCGATCTTGTCTGGGTCTTGTCCGGTCTTGTCCGGTCTTGTCTGGGTCTTGTCCGGTCTTGTCTGGGTCTTGTCCGGTCTTGTCCGGTCTTGTCTGGGTCTTGTCCGGTCTTGTCCGGTCTTGTCTGGGTCTTGTCCGGTCTTGTCCGGTCTTGTCTGGGTCTTGTCCGGTCTTGTCTGGGTCTTGTCCGGTCTTGTCCGGTCTTGTCTGGGTCTTGTCCGGTCTTTTCCGGTCTTGTCTGGGTCTTGTCCGGTCTTCTCCGGTCTTGTCTGGGTCTTGTCCGGTCTTGTCCGTTCTTGTCTGGGTCTTGTCCGGTCTTGTCCGGTCTTGTCTGGGTCATGTCCGGTCTTGTCCGGTATTGTCCGGTCTTGTCTGGGTCTTGTCCGGTCTTGTCCGGTCTTGTCCGGGTCTTGTCCGGTCTTGTCTGTGTCTTGTCCGGTCTTGTCTGGGTCTTGTCCGGTCTTGTCTGGGTCTTGTCCGGTCTTGTCCGGTCTTGTCAGGGTCTTGTCCGGTCTTGTCCGGTCTTGTCCGGTCTTGTCCGGTCTTGTCTGGGTCTCGTCCGGTCTTGTCCGGTCTTGTCTGGGTCTCGTCCGGTCTTGTCCGGTCTTGTCCGATCTTGTCTGGGTCTTGTCCGGTCTTGTCCGGTCTTGTCTGGGTCTTGTCCGGTCTTGTCTGGGTCTTGTCCGGTCTTGTCCGGTCTTGTCTGGGTCTTGTCCGGTCTTGTCCGGTCTTGTCTGGGTCTTGTCCGGTCTTGTCCGGTCTTGTCTGGGTCTTGTCCGGTCTTGTCTGGGTCTTGTCCGGTCTTGTCCGGTCTTGTCTGGGTCTTGTCCGGTCTTTTCCGGTCTTGTCTGGGTCTTGTCCGGTCTTGTCCGGTCTTGTCTGGGTCTTGTCCGGTCTTGTCCGTTCTTGTCTGGGTCTTGTCCGGTCTTGTCCGGTCTTGTCTGGGTCTTGTCCGGTCTTGTCCGGTCTTGTCTGTGTCTTCTCCGGTCTTGTCTGGGTCTTGTCCGGTCTTGTCTGGGTCTTGTCAAATCTTGTCCGGTCTTGTCCGGTCTTGTCAGGGTCTTGTCCGGTCTTGTCCGGTCTTGTCCGGTCTTGTCCGGTCTTGTCTGGGTCTCGTCCGGTCTTGTCCGGTCTTGTCTGGGTCTCGTCCGGTCTTGTCCGGTCTTGTCCGATCTTGTCTGGGTCTTGTCCGGTCTTGTCCGGTCTTGTCTGGGTCTTGTCCGGTCTTGTCTGGGTCTTGTCCGGTCTTGTCCGGTCTTGTCTGGGTCTTGTCCGGTCTTGTCCGGTCTTGTCTGGGTCTTGTCCGGTCTTGTCCGGTCTTGTCTGGGTCTTGTCCGGTCTTGTCTGGGTCTTGTCCGGTCTTGTCCGGTCTTGTCTGGGTCTTGTCCGGTCTTTTCCGGTCTTGTCTGGGTCTTGTCCGGTCTTCTCCGGTCTTGTCTGGGTCTTGTCCGGTCTTGTCCGTTCTTGTCTGGGTCTTGTCCGGTCTTGTCCGGTCTTGTCTGGGTCATGTCCGGTCTTGTCCGGTATTGTCCGGTCTTGTCTGGGTCTTGTCCGGTCTTGTCCGGTCTTGTCCGGGTCTTGTCCGGTCTTGTCTGTGTCTTGTCCGGTCTTGTCTGGGTCTTGTCCGGTCTTGTCTGGGTCTTGTCCGGTCTTGTCCGGTCTTGTCAGGGTCTTGTCCGGTCTTGTCCGGTCTTGTCCGGTCTTGTCCGGTCTTGTCTGGGTCTCGTCCGGTCTTGTCCGGTCTTGTCTGGGTCTCGTCCGGTCTTGTCCGGTCTTGTCCGATCTTGTCTGGGTCTTGTCCGGTCTTGTCCGGTCTTGTCTGGGTCTTGTCCGGTCTTGTCTGGGTCTTGTCCGGTCTTGTCCGGTCTTGTCTGGGTCTTGTCCGGTCTTGTCCGGTCTTGTCTGGGTCTTGTCCGGTCTTGTCCGGTCTTGTCTGGGTCTTGTCCGGTCTTGTCTGGGTCTTGTCCGGTCTTGTCCGGTCTTGTCTGGGTCTTGTCCGGTCTTTTCCGGTCTTGTCTGGGTCTTGTCCGGTCTTGTCCGGTCTTGTCTGGGTCTTGTCCGGTCTTGTCCGTTCTTGTCTGGGTCTTGTCCGGTCTTGTCCGGTCTTGTATGGGTCTTGTCCGGTCTTGTCCGGTATAGTCCGGTCTTGTCTGGGTCTTGTCCGGTCTTGTCCGGTCTTGTCCGGGTCTTGTCCGGTCTTGTCTGGGTCTTGTCTGGTCTTGTCCGGTCTTGTCCGGTCTTGTCTGGGTCTTGTCCGGTCTTGTCCGGTCTTGCCTGGGTCTTGTCCGGTCTTGTCTGGGTCTTGTCCGGTCTTGTCCGGTCTTGTCTGGGTCTTGTCCGGTCTTGTCCGGTCTTGTCTGGGTCTTGTCCGGTCTTGTCCGGTCTTGTCTGGGTCTTGTCCGGTCTTGTCCGGTCTTGTCTGGGTCTTGTCCGGTCTTGTCCGGTCTTGTCCGGTCTTGTCTGGGTCTTGTCCGGTCTTGTCTGGGTCTTGTCCGGTCTTGTCCGGTCTTGTCTGTGTCTTGTCCGGTATTGTCCGGTCTTGTTTGTGTCTTGTCCGGTCTTGTCTGGGTCTTGTCTGGTCTTGTCCGGTCTTGTCCGGTCTTGTCAGGGTCTTGTCCGGTCTTGTCCGGTCTTGTCTGGGTCTTGTCCGGTCTTGTCTGGGTCTTGTCCGGTCTTGTCCGGTCTTGTCTGTGTCTTGTCCGGTCTTGACTGGGTCTTGTCCGGTCTTGACTGGGTCTTGTCCGGTCTTGTCCGGTCTTGTCCGGTCTTGTCTTGTTTGGGTCTTGTCCGGTCTTGTCTGGGTCTTGTCCGGTCTTGTCCGGTCTTGTCTGGGTCTTGTCCGGTCTTGTCCGGTCTTGTCTGGGTCTTGTCCGGTCTTGTCCGGTCTTGTCCGGTCTGGTCTGGGTCTTGTCCGGTCTTGTCTGGGTCTTGTCCGGTCTTGTCCGGTCTTGTCTGTGTCTTGTCCGGTATTGTCCGGTCTTGTTTGGGTCTTGTCCGGTCTTGTCTGGGTCTTGTCTGGTCTTGTCCGGTCTTGTCCGGTCTTGTCAGTGTCTTGTCCGGTCTTGTCCGGTCTTGTCTGGGTCTTGTCCGGTCTTGTCTGGGTCTTGTCCGGTCTTGTCCGGTCTTGTCTGTGTCTTGTCCGGTCTTGACTGGGTCTTGTCCGGTCTTGACTGGGTCTTTTCCGGTCTTGTCCGGTCTTGTCCGGTCTTGTCTTGTTTGGGTCTTGTCCGGTCTTGTCTGGGTCTTGTCCGGTCTTGTCCGGTCTTGTCTGGGTCTTGTCCGGTCTTATGTGGGTCTTGTCCGGTCTTGTCTGGGTCTTGTCCGGTCTTGTCCGGTCTTTTCTGGGTCTTGTCCGGTCTTGTCCGGTCTTGTCCGGGTCTTGTCCGGTCTTGTCCGGTCTTGTCTGGGTCTTGTCCGGTCTTGTCTGGTCTTGTCCGGTCTTGTCTGGGTCTTGTCCGGTCTTGTCCGGTCTTGCCTGGGTCTTGTCCGGTCTTTTCTGGGTCTTGTCCGGTCTTGTCCGGTCTTGTCTGGGTCTTGTCCGGTCTTGTCCGGTCTTGTCTGGGTCTTGTCCGGTCTTGTCCGGTCTTGTCTGGGTCTTGTCCGGTCTTGTCCGGTCTTGTCTGGGTCTTGTCCGGTCTTGTCCGGTCTTGTCCGGTCTTGTCTGGGTCTTGTCCGGTCTTGTCTGGGTCTTGTCCGGTCTTGTCCGGTCTTGTCTGTGTCTTGTCCGGTCTTGTCTGGGTCTTGTCCGGTCTTGTCTGGGTCTTGTCCGGTCTTGTCAGGGTCTTGTCCGGTCTTGTCCGGTCTTGTCCGGTCTTGTCCGGTCTTGTCTGGGTCTCGTCCGGTCTTGTCCGGTCTTGTCTGGGTCTCGTCCGGTCTTGTCCGGTCTTGTCCGATCTTGTCTGGGTCTTGTCCGGTCTTGTCCGGTCTTGTCTGGGTCTTGTCCGGTCTTGTCTGGGTCTTGTCCGGTCTTGTCCGGTCTTGTCTGGGTCTTGTCCGGTCTTGTCCGGTCTTGTCTGGGTCTTGTCCGGTCTTGTCCGGTCTTGTCTGGGTCTTGTCCGGTCTTGTCTGGGTCTTGTCCGGTCTTGTCCGGTCTTGTCTGGGTCTTGTCCGGTCTTTTCCGGTCTTGTCTGGGTCTTGTCCGGTCTTCTCCGGTCTTGTCTGGGTCTTGTCCGGTCTTGTCCGTTCTTGTCTGGGTCTTGTCCGGTCTTGTCCGGTCTTGTCTGGGTCTTGTCCGGTCTTGTCCGGTATTGTCCGGTCTTGTCTGGGTCTTGTCCGGTCTTGTCCGGTCTTGTCCGGGTCTTGTCCGGTCTTGTCTGTGTCTTGTCCGGTCTTGTCTGGGTCTTGTCCGGTCTTGTCTGGGTCTTGTCCGGTCTTGTCCGGTCTTGTCCGGTCTTGTCAGGGTCTTGTCCGGTCTTGTCCGGTCTTGTCCGGTCTTGTCCGGTCTTGTCTGGGTCTCGTCCGGTCTTGTCCGGTCTTGTCTGGGTCTCGTCCGGTCTTGTCCGGTCTTGTCCGATCTTGTCTGGGTCTTGTCCGGTCTTGTCCGGTCTTGTCTGGGTCTTGTCCGGTCTTGTCTGGGTCTTGTCCGGTCTTGTCCGGTCTTGTCTGGGTCTTGTCCGGTCTTGTCCGGTCTTGTCTGGGTCTTGTCCGGTCTTGTCCGGTCTTGTCTGGGTCTTGTCCGGTCTTGTCCGGTCTTGTCTGGGTCTTGTCCGGTCTTGTCCGGTCTTGTCTGGGTCTTGTCCGGTCTTGTCCGGTCTTGTCCGGTCTTGTCTGGGTCTTGTCCGGTCTTGTCTGGGTCTTGTCCGGTCTTGTACGGTCTTGTCTGGGTCTTGTCCGGTCTTTTCCGGTCTTGTCTGGGTCTTGTCCGGTCTTGTCCGGTCTTGTCTGGGTCTTGTCCGGTCTTGTCCGTTCTTGTCTGGGTCTTGTCCGGTCTTGTCCGGTCTTGTCTGGGTCTTGTCCGGTCTTGTCCGGTATTGTCCGGTCTTGTCTGGGTCTTGTCCGGTCTTGTCCGGTCTTGTCCGGGTCTTGTCCGGTCTTGTCTGGGTCTTGTCCGGTCTTTTCCGGTCTTGTCCGGTCTTGTCTGGGTCTTGTCCGGTCTTGTCCGGTCTTGCCCGGTCTTGCCTGGGTCTTGTCCGGTCTTGTCTGGGTCTTGTCCGGTCTTGTCCGGTCTTGTCTGGGTCTTGTCCGGTCTTGTCCGGTCTTGTCTGGGTCTTGTCCGGTCTTGTCCGGTCTTGTCTGGGTCTTGTCCGGTCTTGTCCGGTCTTGTCTGGGTCTTGTCCGGTCTTGTCCGGTCTTGTCCGGTCTTGTCTGGGTCTTGTCCGGTCTTGTCTGGGTCTTGTCCGGTCTTGTCCGGTCTTGTCTGTGTCTTGTCCGGTATTGTCCGGTCTTGTTTGGGTCTTGTCCGGTCTTGTCTGGGTCTTGTCTGGTCTTGTCCGGTCTTGTCCGGTCTTGTCAGGGTCTTGTCCGGTCTTGTCCGGTCTTGTCTGGGTCTTGCCCGGTCTTGTCTGGGTCTTGTCCGGTCTTGTCCGGTCTTGTCTGTGTCTTGTCCGGTCTTGACTGGGTCTTGTCCGGTCTTGACTGGGTCTTGTCCGGTCTTGTCCGGTCTTGTCCGGTCTTGTCTTGTTTGGGTCTTGTCCGGTATTGTCTGGGTCTTGTCCGGTCTTGTCCG
Source organism: Rhinoraja longicauda (assembly GCF_053455715.1). Lineage (NCBI taxonomy): Eukaryota > Metazoa > Chordata > Chondrichthyes > Rajiformes > Arhynchobatidae > Rhinoraja > Rhinoraja longicauda. The sequence goes on from NW_027601312.1 coordinate 366,790, forward strand.
GTCTTGTCTGGGTCTTGTCCGGTCTTATGTGGGTCTTGTCCGGTCTTGTCTGGGTCTTGTCCGGTCTTGTCCGGTCTTTTCTGGGTCTTGTCCGGTCTTGTCCGGTCTTGTCCGGGTCTTGTCCGGTCTTGTCCGGTCTTGTCTGGGTCTTGTCCGGTCTTGTCTGGTCTTGTCCGGTCTTGTCTGGGTCTTGTCCGGTCTTGTCCGGTCTTGCCTGGGTCTTGTCCGGTCTTTTCTGGGTCTTGTCCGGTCTTGTCCGGTCTTGTCTGGGTCTTGTCCGGTCTTGTCCGGTCTTGTCTGGGTCTTGTCCGGTCTTGTCCGGTCTTGTCTGGGTCTTGTCCGGTCTTGTCCGGTCTTGTCTGGGTCTTGTCCGGTCTTGTCCGGTCTTGTCCGGTCTTGTCTGGGTCTTGTCCGGTCTTGTCTGGGTCTTGTCCGTTCTTGCCCGGTCTTGTCTGTGTCTTGTCCGGTCTTGTCTGGGTCTTGTCCTGTCTTGTCTGGGTCTTGTCCGGTCTTGTCCGGTCTTGTCCGGTCTTGTCAGGGTCTTGTCCGGTCTTGTCCGGTCTTGTCCGGTCTTGTCTGGGTCTCGTCCGGTCTTGTCCGGTCTTGTCTGGGTCTCGTCCGGTCTTGTCCGGTCTTGTCCGATCTTGTCTGGGTCTTGTCCGGTCTTGTCCGGTCTTGTCTGGGTCTTGTCCGGTCTTGTCTGGGTCTTGTCCGGTCTTGTCCGGTCTTGTCTGGGTCTTGTCCGGTCTTGTCCGGTCTTGTCTGGGTCTTGTCCGGTCTTGTCCGGTCTTGTCTGGGTCTTGTCCGGTCTTGTCTGGGTCTTGTCCGGTCTTGTCCGGTCTTGTCTGGGTCTTGTCCGGTCTTTTCCGGTCTTGTCTGGGTCTTGTCCGGTCTTGTCCGGTCTTGTCTGGGTCTTGTCCGGTCTTGTCCGTTCTTGTCTGGGTCTTGTCCGGTCTTGTCCGGTCTTGTCTGGGTCTTGTCCGGTCTTGTCCGGTATTGTCCGGTCTTGTCTGGGTCTTGTCCGGTCTTGTCCGGTCTTGTCCGGGTCTTGTCCGGTCTTGTCTGGGTCTTGTCCGGTCTTGTCCGGTCTTGTCTGGGTCTTGTCCGGTCTTGTCCGGTCTTGCCTGGGTCTTGTCCGGTCTTGTCTGGGTCTTGTCCGGTCTTGTCCGGTCTTGTCTGGGTCTTGTCCGGTCTTGTCCGGTCTTGTCCGGTCTTGTCCGGTCTTGTCTGTGTCTTGTCCGGTCTTGTCCGGTCTTGTCCGGTATTGTCCGGTCTTGTCTGGGTCTTGTCCGGTCTTGTCCGGTCTTGTCCGGGTCTTGTCCGGTCTTGTCTGGGTCTTGTCCGGTCTTGTCCGGTCTTGTCCGGTCTTGTCTGGGTCTTGTCCGGTCTTGTCCGGTCTTGCCTGGGTCTTGTCCGGTCTTGTCTGGGTCTTGTCCGGTCTTGTCCGGTCTTGTCTGTGTCTTGTCCGGTATTGTCCGGTCTTGTTTGGGTCTTGTCCGGTCTTGTCTGGGTCTTGTCTGGTCTTGTCCGGTCTTGTCCGGTCTTGTCAGGGTCTTGTCCGGTCTTGTCCGGTCTTGTCTGGGTCTTGTCCGGTCTTGTCTGGGTCTTGTCCGGTCTTGTCCGGTCTTGTCTGTGTCTTGTCCGGTCTTGACTGGGTCTTGTCCGGTCTTGACTGGGTCTTGTCCGGTCTTGTCCGGTCTTGTCCGGTCTTGTCTTGTTTGGGTCTTGTCCGGTCTTGTCTGGGTCTTGTCCGGTCTTGTCCGGTCTTGTCTGGGTCTTGTCCGGTCTTATGTGGGTCTTGTCCGGTCTTGTCTGGGTCTTGTCCGGTCTTGTCCGGTCTTTTCTGGGTCTTGTCCGGTCTTGTCCGGTCTTGTCTGGGTCTTGTCCGGTCTTGTCCGGTCTTGTCTGGGTCTTGTCCGGTCTTGTCCGGGTCTTGTCCGGTCTTGTCCGGTCTTGTCCGGTCTTGTCCGGGTCTTGTCCGGTCTTGTCCGGTCTTGTCCGGTCTTGTCCGGTCTTGTCCGGTCTTGTCTGGGTCTCGTCCGGTCTTGTCCGGTCTTGTCTGGGTCTCGTCCGGTCTTGTCCGATCTTGTCTGGGTCTTGTCCGGTCTTGTCCGGTCTTGTCTGGGTCTTGTCCGATCTTGTCTGGGTCTTGTCCGGTCTTGTCCGGTCTTGTCTGGGTCTTGTCCGGTCTTGTCCGGTCTTGTCTGGGTCTTGTCCGGTCTTGTCCGGTCTTGTCTGGGTCTTGTCCGGTCTTGTCTGGGTCTTGTCCGGTCTTGTCCGGTCTTGTCTGGGTCTTGTCCGGTCTTTTCCGGTCTTGTCTGGGTCTTGTCCGGTCTTGTCCGGTGTTGTCTGGGTCTTGTCCGGTCTTGTCCATTCTTGTCTGGGTCTTGTCCGGTCTTGTCTGGGTCTTGTCCGGTCTTGTCCGGTCTTGTCCGGTGTTTTCTGGGTCTTGTCCGGTCTTGTCCGGTCTTGTCCGGTCTTGTCCGTGTCTTGTCCGGTCTTGTCTGGGTCTTGTCCGGTCTTGTCCGGTCTTGTCCGATCTTGTCTGGGTCTTGTCCGGTCTTGTCCGGTCTTGCCTGGGTCTTGTCCGGTCTTGTCTGGGTCTTGTCCGGTCTTGTCCGGTCTTGTCTGGGTCTTGTCCGGTCTTGTCCGGTCTTGTCTGGGTCTTGTCCGGTCTTGTCCGGTCTTGTCTGGGTCTTGTCCGGTCTTGTCCGGTCTTGTCTGGGTCTTGTCCGGTCTTGTCCGGTCTTGTCCGGTCTTGTCTGGGTCTTGTCCGGTCTTGTCCGGTCTTGTCCGGTCTTGTCTGTGTCTTGTCCGGTCTTGTCCGGTCTTGTCTGTGTCTTGTCCGGTCTTGTCTGGGTCTTGTCCGGTCTTGTCCGGTCTTGTCAGGGTCTTGTCCGGTCTTGTCCGGTCTTGTCCGGTCTTGTCCGGTCTTGTCTGGGTCTTGTCCGGTCTTGTCCGGTCTTGTCCGGTCTTGTCTGTGTCTTGTCCGGTCTTGTCTGGGTCTTGTCCGGTCTTGTCCGGTCTTGTCTGGGTCTTGTCCGGTCTTTTCCGGTCTTGTCTGGGTCTGGTCCGGTCTTGTCCGGGTCTTGTACGGTCTTGTCTGTGTCTTGTCGGTCTTGTCCGGTCTTGTCCGGTCTTGTCTGGGTCTTGTCCGGTCTTGTCCGGTCTTGTCCGGTCTTGTCTGGGTCTTCTCCGGTCTTGTCCGGTCTTGTCTGGGTCTTGTCCGGTCTTGTCCGGTCTTGTCTGGGTCTTGTCCGGTCTTGTCCGGTCTTGTCTGGGTCTTGTCCGGTCTTGTCCGGTCTTGTCTGGGTCTTGTCTGGGTCTTGTCCGGTCTTGTCCGGTCTTGTCTGGGTCTTGTCCGGTCTTGTCTGGGTCTTGTCCGGTCTTGTCCGGTCTTGTCTGTGTCTTGTCCGGTCTTGTCCGGTCTTGTTTGGGTCTTGTCCGGTCTTGTCTGGGTCTTGTCCGGTCTTGTCCGGTCTTGTCCGGTCTTGTCAGGGTCTTGTCCGGTCTTGTCCGGTCTTGTCTGGGTCTTGTCCGGTCTTGTCCGGTCTTGTCTGGGTCTTGTCCGGTCTTGTCCGGTTTTGTCTGGGTATTGTCCGGTCTTGACTGAGTCTTGTCCGGTCTTGTCCGGTCTTGTCTTGTCTGGGTCTTGTCCGGTCTTGTCCGGTCTTGTCTGGGTCTTGTCCGGTCTTGTCTGGGTCTTGTCCGGTCTTGTCCGGTCTTGTCTGTGTCTTGTCCGGTCTTGACTGGGTCTTGTCCGGTCTTGACTGGGTCTTGTCCGGTCTTGTCCGGTCTTGTCCGGTCTTGTCTTGTTTGGGTCTTGTCCGGTCTTGTCTGGGTCTTGTCCGGTCTTGTCCGGTCTTGTCTGGGTCTTGTCCGGTCTTATGTGGGTCTTGTCCGGTCTTGTCTGGGTCTTGTCCGGTCTTGTCCGGTCTTTTCTGGGTCTTGTCCGGTCTTGTCCGGTCTTGTCTGGGTCTTGTCCGGTCTTGTCCGGTCTTGTCTGGGTCTTGTCCGGTCTTGTCCGGGTCTTGTCCGGTCTTGTCCGGTCTTGTCCGGTCTTGTCCGGGTCTTGTCCGGTCTTGTCCGGTCTTGTCCGGTCTTGTCCGGTCTTGTCCGGTCTTGTCCGGTCTTGTCTGGGTCTCGTCCGGTCTTGTCCGGTCTTGTCTGGGTCTCGTCCGGTCTTGTCCGATCTTGTCTGGGTCTTGTCCGGTCTTGTCCGGTCTTGTCTGGGTCTTGTCCGATCTTGTCTGGGTCTTGTCCGGTCTTGTCCGGTCTTGTCTGGGTCTTGTCCGGTCTTGTCCGGTCTTGTCTGGGTCTTGTCCGGTCTTGTCCGGTCTTGTCTGGGTCTTGTCCGGTCTTGTCTGGGTCTTGTCCGGTCTTGTCCGGTCTTGTCTGGGTCTTGTCCGGTCTTTTCCGGTCTTGTCTGGGTCTTGTCCGGTCTTGTCCGGTGTTGTCTGGGTCTTGTCCGGTCTTGTCCGTTCTTGTCTGGGTCTTGTCCGGTCTTGTCTGGGTCTTGTCCGGTCTTGTCCGGTCTTGTCCGGTGTTTTCTGGGTCTTGTCCGGTCTTGTCCGGTCTTGTCCGGTCTTGTCCGTGTCTTGTCCGGTCTTGTCTGGGTCTTGTCCGGTCTTGTCCGGTCTTGTCCGATCTTGTCTGGGTCTTGTCCGGTCTTGTCCGGTCTTGCCTGGGTCTTGTCCGGTCTTGTCTGGGTCTTGTCCGGTCTTGTCCGGTCTTGTCTGGGTCTTGTCCGGTCTTGTCCGGTCTTGTCTGGGTCTTGTCCGGTCTTGTCCGGTCTTGTCTGGGTCTTGTCCGGTCTTGTCCGGTCTTGTCTGGGTCTTGTCCGGTCTTGTCCGGTCTTGTCCGGTCTTGTCTGGGTCTTGTCCGGTCTTGTCCGGTCTTGTCCGGTCTTGTCTGTGTCTTGTCCGGTCTTGTCCGGTCTTGTCTGGGTCTTGTCCGGTCTTGTCTGGGTCTTGTCCGGTCTTGTCCGGTCTTGTCAGGGTCTTGTCCGGTCTTGTCCGGTCTTGTCCGGTCTTGTCCGGTCTTGTCTGGGTCTTGTCCGGTCTTGTCCGGTCTTGTCCGGTCTTGTCTGTGTCTTGTCTGGTCTTGTCTGGGTCTTGTCCGGTCTTGTCCGGTCTTGTCTGGGTCTTGTCCGGTCTTTTCCGGTCTTGTCTGGGTCTGGTCCGGTCTTGTCCGGGTCTTGTACGGTCTTGTCTGTGTCTTGTCGGTCTTGTCCGGTCTTGTCCGGTCTTGTCTGGGTCTTGTCCGGTCTTGTCCGGTCTTGTCCGGTCTTGTCTGGGTCTTCTCCGGTCTTGTCCGGTCTTGTCTGGGTCTTGTCCGGTCTTGTCCGGTCTTGTCTGGGTCTTGTCCGGTCTTGTCCGGTCTTGTCTGGGTCTTGTCCGGTCTTGTCCGGTCTTGTCTGGGTCTTGTCTGGGTCTTGTCCGGTCTTGTCCGGTCTTGTCTGGGTCTTGTCCGGTCTTGTCTGGGTCTTGTCCGGTCTTGTCCGGTCTTGTCTGTGTCTTGTCCGGTCTTGTCCGGTCTTGTTTGGGTCTTGTCCGGTCTTGTCTGGGTCTTGTCCGGTCTTGTCCGGTCTTGTCCGGTCTTGTCAGGGTCTTGTCCGGTCTTGTCCGGTCTTGTCTGGGTCTTGTCCGGTCTTGTCCGGTCTTGTCTGGGTCTTGTCCGGTCTTGTCCGGTTTTGTCTGGGTATTGTCCGGTCTTGACTGAGTCTTGTCCGGTCTTGTCCGGTCTTGTCTTGTCTGGGTCTTGTCCGGTCTTGTCCGGTCTTGTCTGGGTCTTGTCCGGTCTTGTCTGGGTCTTGTCCGGTCTTGTCCGGTCTTGTCCGGTCTTGTCTGGGTCTTGTCCGGTCTTGTCTGGGTCTTGTCCGGTCTTGTCCGGTCTTGTCTGGGTCTTGTCCGGTCTTATCTGGGTCTTGTGCGGTCTTGTCTGGTTCTTGTCCGGTCTTGTCCGGTGTTGTCTGGGTCTTGTGCGGTCTTGTCCGGTCTTGTCTGGGTCTCGTCCGGTCTTGTCCGGTCTTGTCTGGGTCTCGTCCGGTCTTGTCCGGTCTTGTCCTGGTCTTGTCCGGTCTTGTCCGGTCTTGTCCGGTCTTGTCCGGGTCTTGTCTGGGTCTTGTCCGGGTCTTGTCTGGGTCTTGTACGGTCTTGTCCGGTCTTGTCCGGTCTTGTCCGGTCTTGTCTGGGTCTTGTCCGGTCTTGTCCGGTCTCGTCTGGGTCTTGTCCGGTCTTGTCCGGTCTTGTCTGGGTCTTGTCCGGTCTTGTCCGGTCTTGTCTGGGTCTTGTCCGGTCTTATCCGGTCTTGTCCGGTCTTGTCCGTTCTTGTCTGGGTCTTGTCCGGTCTTGTCCGGTCTTAGGGTTAGGGTTAGGGTTAGGGTTAGGGTTAGGGTTAGGGTTAGGGTTAGGGTTAGGGTTAGGGTTAGGGTTAGGGTTAGGGTTAGGGTTAGGGTTAGGGTTAGGGTTAGGGTTAGGGTTAGGGTTAGGGTTAGGGTTAGGGTTAGGGTTAGGGTTAGGGTTAGGGTTAGGGTTAGGGTTAGGGTTAGGGTTAGGGTTAGGGTTAGGGTTAGGGTTAGGGTTAGGGTTAGGGTTAGGGTTAGGGTTAGGGTTAGGGTTAGGGTTAGGGTTAGGGTTAGGGTTAGGGTTAGGGTTAGGGTTAGGGTTAGGGTTAGGGTTAGGGTTAGGGTTAGGGTTAGGGTTAGGGTTAGGGTTAGGGTTAGGGTTAGGGTTAGGGTTAGGGTTAGGGTTAGGGTTAGGGTTAGGGTTAGGGTTAGGGTTAGGGTTAGGGTTAGGGTTAGGGTTAGGGTTAGGGTTAGGGTTAGGGTTAGGGTTAGGGTTAGGGTTAGGGTTAGGGTTAGGGTTAGGGTTAGGGTTAGGGTTAGGGTTAGGGTTAGGGTTAGGGTTAGGGTTAGGGTTAGGGTTAGGGTTAGGGTTAGGGTTAGGGTTAGGGTTAGGGTTAGGGTTAGGGTTAGGGTTAGGGTTAGGGTTAGGGTTAGGGTTAGGGTTAGGGTTAGGGTTAGGGTTAGGGTTAGGGTTAGGGTTAGGGTTAGGGTTAGGGTTAGGGTTAGGGTTAGGGTTAGGGTTAGGGTTAGGGTTAGGGTTAGGGTTAGGGTTAGGGTTAGGGTTAGGGTTAGGGTTAGGGTTAGGGTTAGGGTTAGGGTTAGGGTTAGGGTTAGGGTTAGGGTTAGGGTTAGGGTTAGGGTTAGGGTTAGGGTTAGGGTTAGGGTTAGGGTTAGGGTTAGGGTTAGGGTTAGGGTTAGGGTTAGGGTTAGGGTTAGGGTTAGGGTTAGGGTTAGGGTTAGGGTTAGGGTTAGGGTTAGGGTTAGGGTTAGGGTTAGGGTTAGGGTTAGGGTTAGGGTTAGGGTTAGGGTTAGGGTTAGGGTTAGGGTTAGGGTTAGGGTTAGGGTTAGGGTTAGGGTTAGGGTTAGGGTTAGGGTTAGGGTTAGGGTTAGGGTTAGGGTTAGGGTTAGGGTTAGGGTTAGGGTTAGGGTTAGGGTTAGGGTTAGGGTTAGGGTTAGGGTTAGGGTTAGGGTTAGGGTTAGGGTTAGGGTTAGGGTTAGGGTTAGGGTTAGGGTTAGGGTTAGGGTTAGGGTTAGGGTTAGGGTTAGGGTTAGGGTTAGGGTTAGGGTTAGGGTTAGGGTTAGGGTTAGGGTTAGGGTTAGGGTTAGGGTTAGGGTTAGGGTTAGGGTTAGGGTTAGGGTTAGGGTTAGGGTTAGGGTTAGGGTTAGGGTTAGGGTTAGGGTTAGGGTTAGGGTTAGGGTTAGGGTTAGGGTTAGGGTTAGGGTTAGGGTTAGGGTTAGGGTTAGGGTTAGGGTTAGGGTTAGGGTTAGGGTTAGGGTTAGGGTTAGGGTTAGGGTTAGGGTTAGGGTTAGGGTTAGGGTTAGGGTTAGGGTTAGGGTTAGGGTTAGGGTTAGGGTTAGGGTTAGGGTTAGGGTTAGGGTTAGGGTTAGGGTTAGGGTTAGGGTTAGGGTTAGGGTTAGGGTTAGGGTTAGGGTTAGGGTTAGGGTTAGGGTTAGGGTTAGGGTTAGGGTTAGGGTTAGGGTTAGGGTTAGGGTTAGGGTTAGGGTTAGGGTTAGGGTTAGGGTTAGGGTTAGGGTTAGGGTTAGGGTTAGGGTTAGGGTTAGGGTTAGGGTTAGGGTTAGGGTTAGGGTTAGGGTTAGGGTTAGGGTTAGGGTTAGGGTTAGGGTTAGGGTTAGGGTTAGGGTTAGGGTTAGGGTTAGGGTTAGGGTTAGGGTTAGGGTTAGGGTTAGGGTTAGGGTTAGGGTTAGGGTTAGGGTTAGGGTTAGGGTTAGGGTTAGGGTTAGGGTTAGGGTTAGGGTTAGGGTTAGGGTTAGGGTTAGGGTTAGGGTTAGGGTTAGGGTTAGGGTTAGGGTTAGGGTTAGGGTTAGGGTTAGGGTTAGGGTTAGGGTTAGGGTTAGGGTTAGGGTTAGGGTTAGGGTTAGGGTTAGGGTTAGGGTTAGGGTTAGGGTTAGGGTTAGGGTTAGGGTTAGGGTTAGGGTTAGGGTTAGGGTTAGGGTTAGGGTTAGGGTTAGGGTTAGGGTTAGGGTTAGGGTTAGGGTTAGGGTTAGGGTTAGGGTTAGGGTTAGGGTTAGGGTTAGGGTTAGGGTTAGGGTTAGGGTTAGGGTTAGGGTTAGGGTTAGGGTTAGGGTTAGGGTTAGGGTTAGGGTTAGGGTTAGGGTTAGGGTTAGGGTTAGGGTTAGGGTTAGGGTTAGGGTTAGGGTTAGGGTTAGGGTTAGGGTTAGGGTTAGGGTTAGGGTTAGGGTTAGGGTTAGGGTTAGGGTTAGGGTTAGGGTTAGGGTTAGGGTTAGGGTTAGGGTTAGGGTTAGGGTTAGGGTTAGGGTTAGGGTTAGGGTTAGGGTTAGGGTTAGGGTTAGGGTTAGGGTTAGGGTTAGGGTTAGGGTTAGGGTTAGGGTTAGGGTTAGGGTTAGGGTTAGGGTTAGGGTTAGGGTTAGGGTTAGGGTTAGGGTTAGGGTTAGGGTTAGGGTTAGGGTTAGGGTTAGGGTTAGGGTTAGGGTTAGGGTTAGGGTTAGGGTTAGGGTTAGGGTTAGGGTTAGGGTTAGGGTTAGGGTTAGGGTTAGGGTTAGGGTTAGGGTTAGGGTTAGGGTTAGGGTTAGGGTTAGGGTTAGGGTTAGGGTTAGGGTTAGGGTTAGGGTTAGGGTTAGGGTTAGGGTTAGGGTTAGGGTTAGGGTTAGGGTTAGGGTTAGGGTTAGGGTTAGGGTTAGGGTTAGGGTTAGGGTTAGGGTTAGGGTTAGGGTTAGGGTTAGGGTTAGGGTTAGGGTTAGGGTTAGGGTTAGGGTTAGGGTTAGGGTTAGGGTTAGGGTTAGGGTTAGGGTTAGGGTTAGGGTTAGGGTTAGGGTTAGGGTTAGGGTTAGGGTTAGGGTTAGGGTTAGGGTTAGGGTTAGGGTTAGGGTTAGGGTTAGGGTTAGGGTTAGGGTTAGGGTTAGGGTTAGGGTTAGGGTTAGGGTTAGGGTTAGGGTTAGGGTTAGGGTTAGGGTTAGGGTTAGGGTTAGGGTTAGGGTTAGGGTTAGGGTTAGGGTTAGGGTTAGGGTTAGGGTTAGGGTTAGGGTTAGGGTTAGGGTTAGGGTTAGGGTTAGGGTTAGGGTTAGGGTTAGGGTTAGGGTTAGGGTTAGGGTTAGGGTTAGGGTTAGGGTTAGGGTTAGGGTTAGGGTTAGGGTTAGGGTTAGGGTTAGGGTTAGGGTTAGGGTTAGGGTTAGGGTTAGGGTTAGGGTTAGGGTTAGGGTTAGGGTTAGGGTTAGGGTTAGGGTTAGGGTTAGGGTTAGGGTTAGGGTTAGGGTTAGGGTTAGGGTTAGGGTTAGGGTTAGGGTTAGGGTTAGGGTTAGGGTTAGGGTTAGGGTTAGGGTTAGGGTTAGGGTTAGGGTTAGGGTTAGGGTTAGGGTTAGGGTTAGGGTTAGGGTTAGGGTTAGGGTTAGGGTTAGGGTTAGGGTTAGGGTTAGGGTTAGGGTTAGGGTTAGGGTTAGGGTTAGGGTTAGGGTTAGGGTTAGGGTTAGGGTTAGGGTTAGGGTTAGGGTTAGGGTTAGGGTTAGGGTTAGGGTTAGGGTTAGGGTTAGGGTTAGGGTTAGGGTTAGGGTTAGGGTTAGGGTTAGGGTTAGGGTTAGGGTTAGGGTTAGGGTTAGGGTTAGGGTTAGGGTTAGGGTTAGGGTTAGGGTTAGGGTTAGGGTTAGGGTTAGGGTTAGGGTTAGGGTTAGGGTTAGGGTTAGGGTTAGGGTTAGGGTTAGGGTTAGGGTTAGGGTTAGGGTTAGGGTTAGGGTTAGGGTTAGGGTTAGGGTTAGGGTTAGGGTTAGGGTTAGGGTTAGGGTTAGGGTTAGGGTTAGGGTTAGGGTTAGGGTTAGGGTTAGGGTTAGGGTTAGGGTTAGGGTTAGGGTTAGGGTTAGGGTTAGGGTTAGGGTTAGGGTTAGGGTTAGGGTTAGGGTTAGGGTTAGGGTTAGGGTTAGGGTTAGGGTTAGGGTTAGGGTTAGGGTTAGGGTTAGGGTTAGGGTTAGGGTTAGGGTTAGGGTTAGGGTTAGGGTTAGGGTTAGGGTTAGGGTTAGGGTTAGGGTTAGGGTTAGGGTTAGGGTTAGGGTTAGGGTTAGGGTTAGGGTTAGGGTTAGGGTTAGGGTTAGGGTTAGGGTTAGGGTTAGGGTTAGGGTTAGGGTTAGGGTTAGGGTTAGGGTTAGGGTTAGGGTTAGGGTTAGGGTTAGGGTTAGGGTTAGGGTTAGGGTTAGGGTTAGGGTTAGGGTTAGGGTTAGGGTTAGGGTTAGGGTTAGGGTTAGGGTTAGGGTTAGGGTTAGGGTTAGGGTTAGGGTTAGGGTTAGGGTTAGGGTTAGGGTTAGGGTTAGGGTTAGGGTTAGGGTTAGGGTTAGGGTTAGGGTTAGGGTTAGGGTTAGGGTTAGGGTTAGGGTTAGGGTTAGGGTTAGGGTTAGGGTTAGGGTTAGGGTTAGGGTTAGGGTTAGGGTTAGGGTTAGGGTTAGGGTTAGGGTTAGGGTTAGGGTTAGGGTTAGGGTTAGGGTTAGGGTTAGGGTTAGGGTTAGGGTTAGGGTTAGGGTTAGGGTTAGGGTTAGGGTTAGGGTTAGGGTTAGGGTTAGGGTTAGGGTTAGGGTTAGGGTTAGGGTTAGGGTTAGGGTTAGGGTTAGGGTTAGGGTTAGGGTTAGGGTTAGGGTTAGGGTTAGGGTTAGGGTTAGGGTTAGGGTTAGGGTTAGGGTTAGGGTTAGGGTTAGGGTTAGGGTTAGGGTTAGGGTTAGGGTTAGGGTTAGGGTTAGGGTTAGGGTTAGGGTTAGGGTTAGGGTTAGGGTTAGGGTTAGGGTTAGGGTTAGGGTTAGGGTTAGGGTTAGGGTTAGGGTTAGGGTTAGGGTTAGGGTTAGGGTTAGGGTTAGGGTTAGGGTTAGGGTTAGGGTTAGGGTTAGGGTTAGGGTTAGGGTTAGGGTTAGGGTTAGGGTTAGGGTTAGGGTTAGGGTTAGGGTTAGGGTTAGGGTTAGGGTTAGGGTTAGGGTTAGGGTTAGGGTTAGGGTTAGGGTTAGGGTTAGGGTTAGGGTTAGGGTTAGGGTTAGGGTTAGGGTTAGGGTTAGGGTTAGGGTTAGGGTTAGGGTTAGGGTTAGGGTTAGGGTTAGGGTTAGGGTTAGGGTTAGGGTTAGGGTTAGGGTTAGGGTTAGGGTTAGGGTTAGGGTTAGGGTTAGGGTTAGGGTTAGGGTTAGGGTTAGGGTTAGGGTTAGGGTTAGGGTTAGGGTTAGGGTTAGGGTTAGGGTTAGGGTTAGGGTTAGGGTTAGGGTTAGGGTTAGGGTTAGGGTTAGGGTTAGGGTTAGGGTTAGGGTTAGGGTTAGGGTTAGGGTTAGGGTTAGGGTTAGGGTTAGGGTTAGGGTTAGGGTTAGGGTTAGGGTTAGGGTTAGGGTTAGGGTTAGGGTTAGGGTTAGGGTTAGGGTTAGGGTTAGGGTTAGGGTTAGGGTTAGGGTTAGGGTTAGGGTTAGGGTTAGGGTTAGGGTTAGGGTTAGGGTTAGGGTTAGGGTTAGGGTTAGGGTTAGGGTTAGGGTTAGGGTTAGGGTTAGGGTTAGGGTTAGGGTTAGGGTTAGGGTTAGGGTTAGGGTTAGGGTTAGGGTTAGGGTTAGGGTTAGGGTTAGGGTTAGGGTTAGGGTTAGGGTTAGGGTTAGGGTTAGGGTTAGGGTTAGGGTTAGGGTTAGGGTTAGGGTTAGGGTTAGGGTTAGGGTTAGGGTTAGGGTTAGGGTTAGGGTTAGGGTTAGGGTTAGGGTTAGGGTTAGGGTTAGGGTTAGGGTTAGGGTTAGGGTTAGGGTTAGGGTTAGGGTTAGGGTTAGGGTTAGGGTTAGGGTTAGGGTTAGGGTTAGGGTTAGGGTTAGGGTTAGGGTTAGGGTTAGGGTTAGGGTTAGGGTTAGGGTTAGGGTTAGGGTTAGGGTTAGGGTTAGGGTTAGGGTTAGGGTTAGGGTTAGGGTTAGGGTTAGGGTTAGGGTTAGGGTTAGGGTTAGGGTTAGGGTTAGGGTTAGGGTTAGGGTTAGGGTTAGGGTTAGGGTTAGGGTTAGGGTTAGGGTTAGGGTTAGGGTTAGGGTTAGGGTTAGGGTTAGGGTTAGGGTTAGGGTTAGGGTTAGGGTTAGGGTTAGGGTTAGGGTTAGGGTTAGGGTTAGGGTTAGGGTTAGGGTTAGGGTTAGGGTTAGGGTTAGGGTTAGGGTTAGGGTTAGGGTTAGGGTTAGGGTTAGGGTTAGGGTTAGGGTTAGGGTTAGGGTTAGGGTTAGGGTTAGGGTTAGGGTTAGGGTTAGGGTTAGGGTTAGGGTTAGGGTTAGGGTTAGGGTTAGGGTTAGGGTTAGGGTTAGGGTTAGGGTTAGGGTTAGGGTTAGGGTTAGGGTTAGGGTTAGGGTTAGGGTTAGGGTTAGGGTTAGGGTTAGGGTTAGGGTTAGGGTTAGGGTTAGGGTTAGGGTTAGGGTTAGGGTTAGGGTTAGGGTTAGGGTTAGGGTTAGGGTTAGGGTTAGGGTTAGGGTTAGGGTTAGGGTTAGGGTTAGGGTTAGGGTTAGGGTTAGGGTTAGGGTTAGGGTTAGGGTTAGGGTTAGGGTTAGGGTTAGGGTTAGGGTTAGGGTTAGGGTTAGGGTTAGGGTTAGGGTTAGGGTTAGGGTTAGGGTTAGGGTTAGGGTTAGGCGTTAGGGTTAGGGTTAGGGTTAGGGTTAGGGTTAGGGTTAGGGTTAGGGTTAGGGTTAGGGTTAGGGTTAGGGTTAGGGTTAGGGTTAGGGTTAGGGTTAGGGTTAGGGTTAGGGTTAGGGTTAGGGTTAGGGTTAGGGTTAGGGTTAGGGTTAGGGTTAGGGTTAGGGTTAGGGTTAGGGTTAGGGTTAGGGTTAGGGTTAGGGTTAGGGTTAGGGTTAGGGTTAGGGTTAGGGTTAGGGTTAGGGTTAGGGTTAGGGTTAGGGTTAGGGTTAGGGTTAGGGTTAGGGTTAGGGTTAGGGTTAGGGTTAGGGTTAGGGTTAGGGTTAGGGTTAGGGTTAGGGTTAGGGTTAGGGTTAGGGTTAGGGTTAGGGTTAGGGTTAGGGTTAGGGTTAGGGTTAGGGTTAGGGTTAGGGTTAGGGTTAGGGTTAGGGTTAGGGTTAGGGTTAGGGTTAGGGTTAGGGTTAGGGTTAGGGTTAGGGTTAGGGTTAGGGTTAGGGTTAGGGTTAGGGTTAGGGTTAGGGTTAGGGTTAGGGTTAGGGTTAGGGTTAGGGTTAGGGTTAGGGTTAGGGTTAGGGTTAGGGTTAGGGTTAGGGTTAGGGTTAGGGTTAGGGTTAGGGTTAGGGTTAGGGTTAGGGTTAGGGTTAGGGTTAGGGTTAGGGTTAGGGTTAGGGTTAGGGTTAGGGTTAGGGTTAGGGTTAGGGTTAGGGTTAGGGTTAGGGTTAGGGTTAGGGTTAGGGTTAGGGTTAGGGTTAGGGTTAGGGTTAGGGTTAGGGTTAGGGTTAGGGTTAGGGTTAGGGTTAGGGTTAGGGTTAGGGTTAGGGTTAGGGTTAGGGTTAGGGTTAGGGTTAGGGTTAGGGTTAGGGTTAGGGTTAGGGTTAGGGTTAGGGTTAGGGTTAGGGTTAGGGTTAGGGTTAGGGTTAGGGTTAGGGTTAGGGTTAGGGTTAGGGTTAGGGTTAGGGTTAGGGTTAGGGTTAGGGTTAGGGTTAGGGTTAGGGTTAGGGTTAGGGTTAGGGTTAGGGTTAGGGTTAGGGTTAGGGTTAGGGTTAGGGTTAGGGTTAGGGTTAGGGTTAGGGTTAGGGTTAGGGTTAGGGTTAGGGTTAGGGTTAGGGTTAGGGTTAGGGTTAGGGTTAGGGTTAGGGTTAGGGTTAGGGTTAGGGTTAGGGTTAGGGTTAGGGTTAGGGTTAGGGTTAGGGTTAGGGTTAGGGTTAGGGTTAGGGTTAGGGTTAGGGTTAGGGTTAGGGTTAGGGTTAGGGTTAGGGTTAGGGTTAGGGTTAGGGTTAGGGTTAGGGTTAGGGTTAGGGTTAGGGTTAGGGTTAGGGTTAGGGTTAGGGTTAGGGTTAGGGTTAGGGTTAGGGTTAGGGTTAGGGTTAGGGTTAGGGTTAGGGTTAGGGTTAGGGTTAGGGTTAGGGTTAGGGTTAGGGTTAGGGTTAGGGTTAGGGTTAGGGTTAGGGTTAGGGTTAGGGTTAGGGTTAGGGTTAGGGTTAGGGTTAGGGTTAGGGTTAGGGTTAGGGTTAGGGTTAGGGTTAGGGTTAGGGTTAGGGTTAGGGTTAGGGTTAGGGTTAGGGTTAGGGTTAGGGTTAGGGTTAGGGTTAGGGTTAGGGTTAGGGTTAGGGTTAGGGTTAGGGTTAGGGTTAGGGTTAGGGTTAGGGTTAGGGTTAGGGTTAGGGTTAGGGTTAGGGTTAGGGTTAGGGTTAGGGTTAGGGTTAGGGTTAGGGTTAGGGTTAGGGTTAGGGTTAGGGTTAGGGTTAGGGTTAGGGTTAGGGTTAGGGTTAGGGTTAGGGTTAGGGTTAGGGTTAGGGTTAGGGTTAGGGTTAGGGTTAGGGTTAGGGTTAGGGTTAGGGTTAGGGTTAGGGTTAGGGTTAGGGTTAGGGTTAGGGTTAGGGTTAGGGTTAGGGTTAGGGTTAGGGTTAGGGTTAGGGTTAGGGTTAGGGTTAGGGTTAGGGTTAGGGTTAGGGTTAGGGTTAGGGTTAGGGTTAGGGTTAGGGTTAGGGTTAGGGTTAGGGTTAGGGTTAGGGTTAGGGTTAGGGTTAGGGTTAGGGTTAGGGTTAGGGTTAGGGTTAGGGTTAGGGTTAGGGTTAGGGTTAGGGTTAGGGTTAGGGTTAGGGTTAGGGTTAGGGTTAGGGTTAGGGTTAGGGTTAGGGTTAGGGTTAGGGTTAGGGTTAGGGTTAGGGTTAGGGTTAGGGTTAGGGTTAGGGTTAGGGTTAGGGTTAGGGTTAGGGTTAGGGTTAGGGTTAGGGTTAGGGTTAGGGTTAGGGTTAGGGTTAGGGTTAGGGTTAGGGTTAGGGTTAGGGTTAGGGTTAGGGTTAGGGTTAGGGTTAGGGTTAGGGTTAGGGTTAGGGTTAGGGTTAGGGTTAGGGTTAGGGTTAGGGTTAGGGTTAGGGTTAGGGTTAGGGTTAGGGTTAGGGTTAGGGTTAGGGTTAGGGTTAGGGTTAGGGTTAGGGTTAGGGTTAGGGTTAGGGTTAGGGTTAGGGTTAGGGTTAGGGTTAGGGTTAGGGTTAGGGTTAGGGTTAGGGTTAGGGTTAGGGTTAGGGTTAGGGTTAGGGTTAGGGTTAGGGTTAGGGTTAGGGTTAGGGTTAGGGTTAGGGTTAGGGTTAGGGTTAGGGTTAGGGTTAGGGTTAGGGTTAGGGTTAGGGTTAGGGTTAGGGTTAGGGTTAGGGTTAGGGTTAGGGTTAGGGTTAGGGTTAGGGTTAGGGTTAGGGTTAGGGTTAGGGTTAGGGTTAGGGTTAGGGTTAGGGTTAGGGTTAGGGTTAGGGTTAGGGTTAGGGTTAGGGTTAGGGTTAGGGTTAGGGTTAGGGTTAGGGTTAGGGTTAGGGTTAGGGTTAGGGTTAGGGTTAGGGTTAGGGTTAGGGTTAGGGTTAGGGTTAGGGTTAGGGTTAGGGTTAGGGTTAGGGTTAGGGTTAGGGTTAGGGTTAGGGTTAGGGTTAGGGTTAGGGTTAGGGTTAGGGTTAGGGTTAGGGTTAGGGTTAGGGTTAGGGTTAGGGTTAGGGTTAGGGTTAGGGTTAGGGTTAGGGTTAGGGTTAGGGTTAGGGTTAGGGTTAGGGTTAGGGTTAGGGTTAGGGTTAGGGTTAGGGTTAGGGTTAGGGTTAGGGTTAGGGTTAGGGTTAGGGTTAGGGTTAGGGTTAGGGTTAGGGTTAGGGTTAGGGTTAGGGTTAGGGTTAGGGTTAGGGTTAGGGTTAGGGTTAGGGTTAGGGTTAGGGTTAGGGTTAGGGTTAGGGTTAGGGTTAGGGTTAGGGTTAGGGTTAGGGTTAGGGTTAGGGTTAGGGTTAGGGTTAGGGTTAGGGTTAGGGTTAGGGTTAGGGTTAGGGTTAGGGTTAGGGTTAGGGTTAGGGTTAGGGTTAGGGTTAGGGTTAGGGTTAGGGTTAGGGTTAGGGTTAGGGTTAGGGTTAGGGTTAGGGTTAGGGTTAGGGTTAGGGTTAGGGTTAGGGTTAGGGTTAGGGTTAGGGTTAGGGTTAGGGTTAGGGTTAGGGTTAGGGTTAGGGTTAGGGTTAGGGTTAGGGTTAGGGTTAGGGTTAGGGTTAGGGTTAGGGTTAGGGTTAGGGTTAGGGTTAGGGTTAGGGTTAGGGTTAGGGTTAGGGTTAGGGTTAGGGTTAGGGTTAGGGTTAGGGTTAGGGTTAGGGTTAGGGTTAGGGTTAGGGTTAGGGTTAGGGTTAGGGTTAGGGTTAGGGTTAGGGTTAGGGTTAGGGTTAGGGTTAGGGTTAGGGTTAGGGTTAGGGTTAGGGTTAGGGTTAGGGTTAGGGTTAGGGTTAGGGTTAGGGTTAGGGTTAGGGTTAGGGTTAGGGTTAGGGTTAGGGTTAGGGTTAGGGTTAGGGTTAGGGTTAGGGTTAGGGTTAGGGTTAGGGTTAGGGTTAGGGTTAGGGTTAGGGTTAGGGTTAGGGTTAGGGTTAGGGTTAGGGTTAGGGTTAGGGTTAGGGTTAGGGTTAGGGTTAGGGTTAGGGTTAGGGTTAGGGTTAGGGTTAGGGTTAGGGTTAGGGTTAGGGTTAGGGTTAGGGTTAGGGTTAGGGTTAGGGTTAGGGTTAGGGTTAGGGTTAGGGTTAGGGTTAGGGTTAGGGTTAGGGTTAGGGTTAGGGTTAGGGTTAGGGTTAGGGTTAGGGTTAGGGTTAGGGTTAGGGTTAGGGTTAGGGTTAGGGTTAGGGTTAGGGTTAGGGTTAGGGTTAGGGTTAGGGTTAGGGTTAGGGTTAGGGTTAGGGTTAGGGTTAGGGTTAGGGTTAGGGTTAGGGTTAGGGTTAGGGTTAGGGTTAGGGTTAGGGTTAGGGTTAGGGTTAGGGTTAGGGTTAGGGTTAGGGTTAGGGTTAGGGTTAGGGTTAGGGTTAGGGTTAGGGTTAGGGTTAGGGTTAGGGTTAGGGTTAGGGTTAGGGTTAGGGTTAGGGTTAGGGTTAGGGTTAGGGTTAGGGTTAGGGTTAGGGTTAGGGTTAGGGTTAGGGTTAGGGTTAGGGTTAGGGTTAGGGTTAGGGTTAGGGTTAGGGTTAGGGTTAGGGTTAGGGTTAGGGTTAGGGTTAGGGTTAGGGTTAGGGTTAGGGTTAGGGTTAGGGTTAGGGTTAGGGTTAGGGTTAGGGTTAGGGTTAGGGTTAGGGTTAGGGTTAGGGTTAGGGTTAGGGTTAGGGTTAGGGTTAGGGTTAGGGTTAGGGTTAGGGTTAGGGTTAGGGTTAGGGTTAGGGTTAGGGTTAGGGTTAGGGTTAGGGTTAGGGTTAGGGTTAGGGTTAGGGTTAGGGTTAGGGTTAGGGTTAGGGTTAGGGTTAGGGTTAGGGTTAGGGTTAGGGTTAGGGTTAGGGTTAGGGTTAGGGTTAGGGTTAGGGTTAGGGTTAGGGTTAGGGTTAGGGTTAGGGTTAGGGTTAGGGTTAGGGTTAGGGTTAGGGTTAGGGTTAGGGTTAGGGTTAGGGTTAGGGTTAGGGTTAGGGTTAGGGTTAGGGTTAGGGTTAGGGTTAGGGTTAGGGTTAGGGTTAGGGTTACGGGTTAGGGTTAGGGTTAGGGTTAGGGTTAGGGTTAGGGTTAGGGTTAGGGTTAGGGTTAGGGTTAGGGTTAGGGTTAGGGTTAGGGTTAGGGTTAGGGTTAGGGTTAGGGTTAGGGTTAGGGTTAGGGTTAGGGTTAGGGTTAGGGTTAGGGTTAGGGTTAGGGTTAGGGTTAGGGTTAGGGTTAGGGTTAGGGTTAGGGTTAGGGTTAGGGTTAGGGTTAGGGTTAGGGTTAGGGTTAGGGTTAGGGTTAGGGTTAGGGTTAGGGTTAGGGTTAGGGTTAGGGTTAGGGTTAGGGTTAGGGTTAGGGTTAGGGTTAGGGTTAGGGTTAGGGTTAGGGTTAGGGTTAGGGTTAGGGTTAGGGTTAGGGTTAGGGTTAGGGTTAGGGTTAGGGTTAGGGTTAGGGTTAGGGTTAGGGTTAGGGTTAGGGTTAGGGTTAGGGTTAGGGTTAGGGTTAGGGTTAGGGTTAGGGTTAGGGTTAGGGTTAGGGTTAGGGTTAGGGTTAGGGTTAGGGTTAGGGTTAGGGTTAGGGTTAGGGTTAGGGTTAGGGTTAGGGTTAGGGTTAGGGTTAGGGTTAGGGTTAGGGTTAGGGTTAGGGTTAGGGTTAGGGTTAGGGTTAGGGTTAGGGTTAGGGTTAGGGTTAGGGTTAGGGTTAGGGTTAGGGTTAGGGTTAGGGTTAGGGTTAGGGTTAGGGTTAGGGTTAGGGTTAGGGTTAGGGTTAGGGTTAGGGTTAGGGTTAGGGTTAGGGTTAGGGTTAGGGTTAGGGTTAGGGTTAGGGTTAGGGTTAGGGTTAGGGTTAGGGTTAGGGTTAGGGTTAGGGTTAGGGTTAGGGTTAGGGTTAGGGTTAGGGTTAGGGTTAGGGTTAGGGTTAGGGTTAGGGTTAGGGTTAGGGTTAGGGTTAGGGTTAGGGTTAGGGTTAGGGTTAGGGTTAGGGTTAGGGTTAGGGTTAGGGTTAGGGTTAGGGTTAGGGTTAGGGTTAGGGTTAGGGTTAGGGTTAGGGTTAGGGTTAGGGTTAGGGTTAGGGTTAGGGTTAGGGTTAGGGTTAGGGTTAGGGTTAGGGTTAGGGTTAGGGTTAGGGTTAGGGTTAGGGTTAGGGTTAGGGTTAGGGTTAGGGTTAGGGTTAGGGTTAGGGTTAGGGTTAGGGTTAGGGTTAGGGTTAGGGTTAGGGTTAGGGTTAGGGTTAGGGTTAGGGTTAGGGTTAGGGTTAGGGTTAGGGTTAGGGTTAGGGTTAGGGTTAGGGTTAGGGTTAGGGTTAGGGTTAGGGTTAGGGTTAGGGTTAGGGTTAGGGTTAGGGTTAGGGTTAGGGTTAGGGTTAGGGTTAGGGTTAGGGTTAGGGTTAGGGTTAGGGTTAGGGTTAGGGTTAGGGTTAGGGTTAGGGTTAGGGTTAGGGTTAGGGTTAGGGTTAGGGTTAGGGTTAGGGTTAGGGTTAGGGTTAGGGTTAGGGTTAGGGTTAGGGTTAGGGTTAGGGTTAGGGTTAGGGTTAGGGTTAGGGTTAGGGTTAGGGTTAGGGTTAGGGTTAGGGTTAGGGTTAGGGTTAGGGTTAGGGTTAGGGTTAGGGTTAGGGTTAGGGTTAGGGTTAGGGTTAGGGTTAGGGTTAGGGTTAGGGTTAGGGTTAGGGTTAGGGTTAGGGTTAGGGTTAGGGTTAGGGTTAGGGTTAGGGTTAGGGTTAGGGTTAGGGTTAGGGTTAGGGTTAGGGTTAGGGTTAGGGTTAGGGTTAGGGTTAGGGTTAGGGTTAGGGTTAGGGTTAGGGTTAGGGTTAGGGTTAGGGTTAGGGTTAGGGTTAGGGTTAGGGTTAGGGTTAGGGTTAGGGTTAGGGTTAGGGTTAGGGTTAGGGTTAGGGTTAGGGTTAGGGTTAGGGTTAGGGTTAGGGTTAGGGTTAGGGTTAGGGTTAGGGTTAGGGTTAGGGTTAGGGTTAGGGTTAGGGTTAGGGTTAGGGTTAGGGTTAGGGTTAGGGTTAGGGTTAGGGTTAGGGTTAGGGTTAGGGTTAGGGTTAGGGTTAGGGTTAGGGTTAGGGTTAGGGTTAGGGTTAGGGTTAGGGTTAGGGTTAGGGTTAGGGTTAGGGTTAGGGTTAGGGTTAGGGTTAGGGTTAGGGTTAGGGTTAGGGTTAGGGTTAGGGTTAGGGTTAGGGTTAGGGTTAGGGTTAGGGTTAGGGTTAGGGTTAGGGTTAGGGTTAGGGTTAGGGTTAGGGTTAGGGTTAGGGTTAGGGTTAGGGTTAGGGTTAGGGTTAGGGTTAGGGTTAGGGTTAGGGTTAGGGTTAGGGTTAGGGTTAGGGTTAGGGTTAGGGTTAGGGTTAGGGTTAGGGTTAGGGTTAGGGTTAGGGTTAGGGTTAGGGTTAGGGTTAGGGTTAGGGTTAGGGTTAGGGTTAGGGTTAGGGTTAGGGTTAGGGTTAGGGTTAGGGTTAGGGTTAGGGTTAGGGTTAGGGTTAGGGTTAGGGTTAGGGTTAGGGTTAGGGTTAGGGTTAGGGTTAGGGTTAGGGTTAGGGTTAGGGTTAGGGTTAGGGTTAGGGTTAGGGTTAGGGTTAGGGTTAGGGTTAGGGTTAGGGTTAGGGTTAGGGTTAGGGTTAGGGTTAGGGTTAGGGTTAGGGTTAGGGTTAGGGTTAGGGTTAGGGTTAGGGTTAGGGTTAGGGTTAGGGTTAGGGTTAGGGTTAGGGTTAGGGTTAGGGTTAGGGTTAGGGTTAGGGTTAGGGTTAGGGTTAGGGTTAGGGTTAGGGTTAGGGTTAGGGTTAGGGTTAGGGTTAGGGTTAGGGTTAGGGTTAGGGTTAGGGTTAGGGTTAGGGTTAGGGTTAGGGTTAGGGTTAGGGTTAGGGTTAGGGTTAGGGTTAGGGTTAGGGTTAGGGTTAGGGTTAGGGTTAGGGTTAGGGTTAGGGTTAGGGTTAGGGTTAGGGTTAGGGTTAGGGTTAGGGTTAGGGTTAGGGTTAGGGTTAGGGTTAGGGTTAGGGTTAGGGTTAGGGTTAGGGTTAGGGTTAGGGTTAGGGTTAGGGTTAGGGTTAGGGTTAGGGTTAGGGTTAGGGTTAGGGTTAGGGTTAGGGTTAGGGTTAGGGTTAGGGTTAGGGTTAGGGTTAGGGTTAGGGTTAGGGTTAGGGTTAGGGTTAGGGTTAGGGTTAGGGTTAGGGTTAGGGTTAGGGTTAGGGTTAGGGTTAGGGTTAGGGTTAGGGTTAGGGTTAGGGTTAGGGTTAGGGTTAGGGTTAGGGTTAGGGTTAGGGTTAGGGTTAGGGTTAGGGTTAGGGTTAGGGTTAGGGTTAGGGTTAGGGTTAGGGTTAGGGTTAGGGTTAGGGTTAGGGTTAGGGTTAGGGTTAGGGTTAGGGTTAGGGTTAGGGTTAGGGTTAGGGTTAGGGTTAGGGTTAGGGTTAGGGTTAGGGTTAGGGTTAGGGTTAGGGTTAGGGTTAGGGTTAGGGTTAGGGTTAGGGTTAGGGTTAGGGTTAGGGTTAGGGTTAGGGTTAGGGTTAGGGTTAGGGTTAGGGTTAGGGTTAGGGTTAGGGTTAGGGTTAGGGTTAGGGTTAGGGTTAGGGTTAGGGTTAGGGTTAGGGTTAGGGTTAGGGTTAGGGTTAGGGTTAGGGTTAGGGTTAGGGTTAGGGTTAGGGTTAGGGTTAGGGTTAGGGTTAGGGTTAGGGTTAGGGTTAGGGTTAGGGTTAGGGTTAGGGTTAGGGTTAGGGTTAGGGTTAGGGTTAGGGTTAGGGTTAGGGTTAGGGTTAGGGTTAGGGTTAGGGTTAGGGTTAGGGTTAGGGTTAGGGTTAGGGTTAGGGTTAGGGTTAGGGTTAGGGTTAGGGTTAGGGTTAGGGTTAGGGTTAGGGTTAGGGTTAGGGTTAGGGTTAGGGTTAGGGTTAGGGTTAGGGTTAGGGTTAGGGTTAGGGTTAGGGTTAGGGTTAGGGTTAGGGTTAGGGTTAGGGTTAGGGTTAGGGTTAGGGTTAGGGTTAGGGTTAGGGTTAGGGTTAGGGTTAGGGTTAGGGTTAGGGTTAGGGTTAGGG